>NC_047040.1:41161592-41464623 GCF_011762595.2 Tursiops truncatus | reverse complement strand
AGGAATCATTTTATTGCTTTCATTCAAAAATGAATTCAATTCTCCAGAATTCTAGTCAGGAATGCTGACCAGTTGGCTCTTCTAGTTGGAATTTCACAAGATATTCATATTCTATATAATAAAGAAAATCAGAATCACACCTGTAGAGGTGCATAATTGTAACACTCATCAAATTATATTCAAAATAGTTAATATTGGTAGAATAATTGAAAATTTAACCTCATTCAGTAAAATTCCAAAGACATAGAGCAAAATTCAAGGAATAGAAAATCCTTACGTCATTATAAAACAAAAGTTTCAAAAGTATAGAAAGTTACGTGAAACATTCTAATTCATCATTAAAATTTAGCATAACTTTTTCATTAAAACTAAATAAGTGTTCTATCTACCCTGTCTGTCTGACTATCTATCTATCTATCTATCTGTCTATCTATCTATCTACCTATCTTACAGTTCTGGAGACTAGAACTCTGAAATCAGTTTCACTCAGCTACAGTCAAGGTGTCAGGAGGACTACCTCCCTCTGGAGGCTCTAGAGGATAATCCATTTTATTGCCATTTTTAATTTTCTCCAAATGCATTCCTTGGATCATGCACCTTCTTCCATCTTCAAAGCCATCGGCATAGCATCTTGCTTGTCATCACATTGCCACATTTTTCACTCTATTTATGACTTTTTTCTCCTTCCTTCTTCCCATTTTTGGGGGATTTTCTCTAAGCATTGAAAGAATGAGAACCCTGGACTGGAGAAATATAAGAAATTTAAAGGATTACTCAAAGAGAAAGCAGTCTCTGGATCTGGTTTAAATTTTCCAGTAAAATATTCTAATAGTCTCTGTATTATGTGACTACCATTTTGTCCAAATCCTGTGGGCAGGAAGATGTTTAAACATACTTAACCACTATTTGGTCATATGTTCACCACTATATCAAGCAATAGGGTACTATGATTGCCAATCCTAGAAATATATAGACTGGGGGTTTATAAAAGGAAAGTGGAATTCCTATTATAAGAATAAGAAATGCTCAGTACAGAGCCAGTTCGTTCTAAGCTGATGTACAAACAAATCTTAAGTCTATTTATCAACAGTTGATTTGCTAGATTTCTGCAACATTATGCTGGTTTCAAGAATACTAAGAGTGAAATTCCAAAACAGGCATTGCCATTCTTACAGTAAGTTCCAGTGTTTTAAAATGTAGACTGTCTGCATTAGCTCTTAACATTAGGCATCTTGTGTCTAATATTAATAACTAATGATAATGCCTAAAAATTGTGTCTAATAATAGAGCTTTTGACTTATGAATGGATTCATCAGTCAAACACAGTGGTTCTTTCATTTCTCTTTATCCTGGATACTGCCAATCTAATTTAAAATGTCATTTCTCTCACCTGAATAACGACAACAACATCTTATCTGTACAGTTTCACATCATGGTCTATCTACTGCAAAATATTCTCCATATCAAATAAAGCTTTCAGATTAATGTTTCTTTTTTCTTTTCATGAAATTACTAAATAATGTTCTTTCAGTTTGAAAAGGTCAGAGGCACTCTTATGTATATTAAGGAATGGGAGGTTGTTGTAAGTTAAAAGAGTAAATTAAGAAAGAGTAGTGGTAAACAGGCTTGGTAAACAACCAGAAAATAGGAAGATGCACTTCAGCTTTGGTGACACAATTATCTTCCTGCCTCTTCAGAAATGGTACTTATTTTTGTGATTTTTGACTTTGTTGACTGTCTTATTGATGAGAATCTTTGGATCAAGTACTCCTTGACCATAATCTTCATAAGGACAGCGACTGTCAATCCTGTACAGCATTATGTATCTCTAATATATGATTAGCTATATACCTAGTTTCAACTAGAAAAGAAGGATGAAGGATAGATTTAGAGGAAAATATATAAATAGATTATTTTATTTTGTATAAATGATTCTTCTTACTCAAAAGGCCAAACAGAATCAAGAGTAAAAAGAAGAGGAGCAGCAACCATAATTGAAACTATTAATCACAGTCACCTGTTCTGCAATACATGCCAAGTCATCACACAATACCTGTGTTATAGTGGAATTCATTGGGAGCTATGAATGGTAAAGAAGATCCAGCTAAACATAATTACTAGTCCTGAGAAGAGAATAGGATCAGTTGAAGATAGTGTATATTCACAGATATATTAGGGAAAGAAAAACACATTTTTGAAATGAAGAACTGAAATTGTAGGTGAAAAAGTACATGATGTTCTAGAATAAAGAGAACAAGGTATATATTGGTGAATTTATTCAACTGGTAAACCATTTATTCAACTGGTAAACCATTCAGCTATTCATGGTAAGGAAAATTTTCTGCTGTAATTAAAACAGAAAGAACACAAGTAAAATGGACTAAGATAAACTTGGAATGAAAAAATATGAATGCTAGAAATGGAGAAAAGTCAAAATATTCTAAGAAAAATAAAAGGGAATTTTATACCCAAATAAATTGTAATTCAATTAAAAAGTAAACAGGGAAACATTCTTGAATATGAAGGCTCTTACTCCATTGAGTAGTGATTAATGAATTGAAAATAAATCAGAATACATTTTAAATGAATAGATTTCTAAAAAAAAAGAGGCAAGATAAACAAATAGAAGTATAAATGCAGCTGGTTAATAATATCAGAGAAAGATAAAAGTATTATTCTAAAAATTTAGTCCATAAAATAATAAAAATACATCACATGTAGTATTTTAGTTTCCTAGGGCTGCAGTAACATTACCACAGATTTGGTAGCTTAAAAACAACAGTAATTTATTCACCCACAGAAGGACTGAGTACTGAAATCTGAAATAGGTGGTGGCAGGGCTACACTCCTTTGGAAGACTTTAGAGAAAAATCCTTCGTTATGTTTTTCTAGCTTCTGGTGTGTCCCAGCAATCCTAGGTTATAGTCTTTTTGTTCCAGTCTACCTCTATGTTCACATGGCCTTCTTCTCTGTGTACATCTCAGTATTTGTTCCCTTCTTATAAGGACACCCATTACTCTTATAGGAGCCACCCTAATCCAGTATAACCTCAGCTTAAAAACATCTGTAAAGATGTTATTTCCATCTATGGTCAAATTCTGAAGTTCTGGATGGGCATGAATTTGCGGAGAACAATATTGAATCTACTACATGTAGAATACGAAAATTCATCAAATTTACAAGACTTAAGAGAAAATAAGGTGAGACAAGAGGAGATGACATATGGACTGGCAGAATTCAGGAAAGAAGAAGAAGTCCCAGAACAGAGGGCCTTTTTGTAACAAATTAGAATAGACAGTGTTAGAACATAGTCACAGACATCAAATAAGAGATGAGAAAATAGAAAATAAGAAAGTAAAAAAAATAGTAAAGCACTGAGTGAAAAAAAGTGTGGCTGAAATTTTCCATATTGCCAAACATTTCTGACATGCAAGAACTCATGGAATTTTGTTTCTCTGAGCCCTTCATTATGAAACTACAACTGGACTAACTTCAGTCAACCAAGAAATAAATGTAGAAACTCGTGGTAAGTTATCAGTGATAAAATTGGACCACGCAGTTTCAGGGAAACCAGTCATCAGGTGGTGAGGAAAACTCAAGTAGCCCTGTCTAGAGGCCCAGGAGAATAAACCAACATCTAGCACCAACTTGGCAAAACATGTGAATGAGTTACCTTGGAAGGAGATCGTCCAGCTCCAGGGAAGCCTTCAAAGGACTGCATCCTGGCTGACATGAGTGCAACCTCTTAAGAAACCTGGAGTCGAATTATCCAACCAAGATAGTCATGAATTCCTGATCTACAGTAACTGTTAGAGAGTTGTGGATCTTAGAATAAACAACTGCTGTAGTTCTGATTTGGCAAAAGATTATGAATGTTATGAATCATTAAAATGTAGACATTATACAAATAGGAATAGTAGTGAGTAGATAAAAACACCACCTATTTGCTTGACCTTTCTCTAATAAGAAAGCTTTGAGCCTTTGGATAAGAGGCTGGAACCCCCTTGCCCTCAATGACTCTGGCAAAAATCCACTTCTTCTGAAGGAGGAGTAGAAATAAAAGGTATTTTGCGGGGGGAAGGGTAAGAAGCATTCGTAGATACAGTATTGGCACTGATTCAGATCAGAAGTCAGCCCCCACCGGAGGTATGGAAGGATCTGTTTCTCTCCCCAGGACACTTTAAATATACGAGGCACATTTTTGCTTTCGTGAAGGAGGTGTCACTGAGAAGGTCACATTACTGAGGCCAGTGCAGGACCAGGAGACGCAGTCCTGCTCCCCCTACCCCCCATTAATACAGTAACAAGGAAATCTGATATATCTGAAAACAATACAACAAATGTTCCTAGAATTTTCCTAAAGCATGAAACTGTAATAGCTACAAAGGAAATCTATACAAATAACACTGATTACAAATTGTATCAATTTGCATTAACTGGTATAACAAAGTAAGAAAGTAATTACAATCTCAAAAATCTGTTCTAACTTGGTTTTAAAATTCTAGATGATTCTTGGCAATAGATCAAATTAAAACTAAAAATATTGAATAACAATTAAATAATTCATATCTATAAAATTAAATCAATGGTCAGAAAGACTGTTTAGGTTAAAATATATTAATAAAAAGCACAGAAATAAATTATTGTGAAAATATAAAATGTATAAAAATAGTATTTCTACTCTAATTTTAATTATTTCTTTCACACTGTTTGCTTTAGGTTTATATTGCTTTTTTCTCTAGTTTCCTAAAGTGGGGGTTTAGATTACTGATTTTAGATCTTCCTTTTTTTCTAATATATACATTCAATCCCTGTAAACACTGCTTTTACTGCATCTCACAAAGTTTGTTTTCTTTTTAATTTTCATGTAGCTCAAAATATTTTTTCATTTCTCTTGTGACTTCCTCTTTGACCCACATGCTGTTTAGAACTGCATTGTTTAATTTCCCAATATTTTGGGATTTTCTAGCTATCTTTCTGTTATTAATCTCTAGTTTAATACCACTGTGGTCTTAGAGCATGCTTTGTATGATATATACTTTTTAAAAATTTTAGGTGCTCTTTATGGCCCAGATCATGGCCTGTCTTCATGAATGTTCCACGTGAACTTAAAAATAATGTGTATTCTGCTATTGTTGGATGAAGTATCCTATAAATGCCAATTAGCTCAAGTTAATTGAGGTGCTGTGCAGCTCAACTATGTCCTTACTGGTTTTTTTGCCTGTGGGATATGTCAATTACTGATAGAGAGGTGTTGAAATCTCCAACTAATATAAATATCAGTTTTTGCCTTTTATATTTCATATTTTGACTCTCTGTTGTTAGGTGTTTGCAGATTAAAGATATGTCTCTTTGGAGTATTGACCCCCATACGATTATGTAATGCTCCTTTTTATCCCTGATAATTGCTCTTGCTCTGTAGTCTTTCTATGAAATTAATATAGCTACCTGAGGTTATTTTTTGTTCTGTTTTTTGTTAGTGTTATCATGGTGTATTTTTCTCCATCCCCTTACTTTTAATCTATCAGTTTCATTGTGTTTAAAGTCGTCCTTTTTTAGACAATATGTAGTTGGGTCATTTTTTTTTTTTATCAGTTCTGACAGTCTCTGTATTTTAATTGGTATATTTAGACCGTTTATATTTTAACTGATCATAGATGCAGTTGGATTAATGTCTACTGTATTTGTAACTATTTCCTACTCCTTGCAATTCTTCCTTGTTTCTATTTTTCCTCTTCTTTTTCTGCCTTCTCAGGTTTTTAACTGAGAATTTTATATGATTCCATTTTCTCTCATTTTTTACCATATCAATTAAACTTATATTTTAATCTAGTTGTTGCCCTATAGTTTGCAGTATACATTTACAACTAAACTAAGTCCATTTTCAAATAATACTATACTGTTTTATGAGTATTTCAGGTGGCTTATAACAGGAAATACCCAATTCCTGGAAATTAATAAAGAAAACCAATGAAACCACAAACTTGTTCTGTGGAAATATCAATAAAATTGGTAAACCTCTAGCTAGGGTAAGCATGAAAAAAAGAGTAGATGCAAGTTACTAATACTAGAAATGAAAGAGGGATAATCAGTACTGATCTCACAGACATTAAAAAGGTGATAAAGGAATGTTATGAACCATTTTATGCCTACAGATTTGATAACCTAGAGGAAATGGAGAAATTGCTTAAAAGATACTTTTTTTCTACAAAACTCACACATGGAGAAATAGATAATCTGAATAAATCTATAGCTATTAAAGAATTTAGACCAATAATCAACCAAAAAAGGATGCACTAGCAAAGACGGGGTTTTTTTTTTTTTTTTTTTTTTTTTCAGTACGTGGGCCTCTCACTGTTGTGGCCTCTCCCGTTGTGGAACACAGGCTCCGGACGTGCAGGTTTAGCAGCCATGGGTCACGGGCCCAGCCGCTCTGCAGCATGTGGGATCTTCCCAGATTGGGGCACGAACCCGAGTCCCCTGCATCGGCAGGCAGACTTTCAACCACTGCACCACCGGGGAAGCCCCGCAAAGATGGTTTTACTACTGAATTCTACATACTATTTAAGAAAGAAATGATTCCAAATCTATGCAATCTCTTCCAGGAAATAAAAGCAGAGGGAATGCTTCCTAACTCATTCTGTGAGTCCAGGATTATGCTAATAACAAGACCAAATAAAGACATTAAAATAAAGGACAACTATATATAAATATCTCTCACAAACATAGATGCAAACTTTTTAAACAAAGTATTAGTGGAATAAATAAATATAAAATAATTATACACCACAACGAAGTGTGATTTATTCCAAATATATGAGTGCTTCAGCATTTGAAACTCAATTAATGTATTCTATCACATCAACAGGATAGAGATAAAACATCTCTTAATTATATCAATAGGAAAAGAAAAAATACTTGACAAACATGTATTCAAGTAAAACTCTTAGCAAACTAGGAATAGGTGAGAAATTTCTCAACTTAATAGATCTACAAAAAATCTACAGCTAACATCATACTTAATCGTGAGAAACTATGCTTTCTCTTTAACATTGGGAATAAGACAAGTCCCTCTTACAATCCCTATTCAGTATGAACTGAAAGTCATTCTTGAAGTCGCTAATTCAATAAGACAAGAAACAAAAACTAAAACATATAGAGACTGGGGAAGAAGAAATAAACTTGTCTATGTTCATAGTGACATGATTTTCTATGTAGGAAATCACAAAGAATTCACTAGGGGCTTCCCTGGTGGCGCAGTGGTTGAGAGTCCGCCTGCCAATGCAGTGGACATGGGTTTGTGCCCCGGTCCGGAAAGATCCCACATGCTGCGTAGCGGCTGGGCCCATGAGCCATGGCCACTGAGCCTGAGCGTCCAGAGCCTGTGCTCCGCAATGGGAGAGGCCACAACAGTGAGAGGCCTGCGTACCGCAAAAAAAAAAAAAAAAAAAGAATTCACTAAAAACCTCTTAGAACTAATAAGTGATTATAACAAGATTGCAATATATAGGTTTACTAAACAAAGCTTAATTATAAGTTCAGTACATAAGTTTTATTTAAATTGGAAGGGGAGAGATGAATAGGTTGAGCCCAGAGGTCTTTTAGGGTGGTGAAAATACTCCGTGTTATTATAATCATGAATATATGTCTTTATGTATTTGTCCAAACCCATTGAATGTACAACACCAAGAATGAACTATAGCATAAACTATGGACTTGGGGTGATTATGATGTGTCAATGTAGGTTCATCCTTGGTGAAAAATGTACCATTTTGGTGAGTGATATTGATAATGGGGGAGGCTATGCATATGTGAAGGCAGAGGGTATGTGGGAATTCTCTTTACCTTCCTCTCAATTTTACTGTGAACTTTAACTGCACTTAAAAAAATTCTTTAATTAAAAACAACAACAAACAACTAGGTGACCTTGGGTTTGGGTATGAGTTTATATATAACACCAAAAGCATGATCAATGAAAGAAAATAATGGAAATTTGGACTATATTAAAATTAAGAAAAATTTCTGTATAAAACACTTTTAAGAAGGAAAAGAGACAAGCCACCATCTTCAAGAAAATATTTGCAAAACACATATATAATAAGGAACTTATATCCAAAATATACAAAGAACTCTTAAAACTCAATAATAGGAAGACAAGCAGCATAATTTTTTTAAATGAGCAAGCTATTTAAACACTTCACCAAAAAATATATACAGATGTGAAACAAGCATGTGAAAAGATTCTCAACACTATTTATCATTAGGAAGTTGTAAATTAAAACAATAACAAGATATCATGACAAAAAAGTACTAAAATCAGAAAAATTGAAAATACCAAATTCTGGTAATGATATGGAGAAACATGAATATTCATCCATTGCTGCTGGGTGTGAAAAATATAATTTCGAAGTGAATTCTACAATAATTTTTAGGAAGAAGTAGGTTCAGTGTTTTATTAATAATGTCAATAGAGAAAAAAGAAAGAATTCCAATACATTCTATGATGCAAAAAGACCACTCAATTAATCATAGACACACACAAATAAGACACAAACAGAAGTTAAGGCAAATATGAGTTATGATAGAGCATAAAAATCTAGTATTCATGAGTATAATCCAACAGTATATTAAAAAATAATGGACCATATTCATGCAGTGCCCCTACTAGGAATCCAATCATAGTTTAGGGTAAATATTACACTGAGCACACAAATATATAAAATGTCAAAATATCATATGATATTCTCCTTTTCTCTCTTTCTCTCTTATGTATGTGTGTGTGTGTATGTATGTATACTAGGTCTCTGTCTTTCTATGAACTTATTTACTTATGTATCTACCTATCTCTATCTTTACTCAACAGCCAGTATTATGCTTAATAACAAAACCCATGGGGTATTTAAATTAGTATTAGTAGTGTTATACTCTTTTTGGTGGAACACCCAAGCAATACTCTTCCTAAAGAATCAAATTAGGGGCTTCCTTGGTGGCGCAGTGGTTGAGAGTCCGCCTGCCGATGCAGGGGACACGGGTTCGTGCCCCGGTCTGGGAAGATCCCACATGCCGGGGAGCGGCTGGGCCTGTGAGCTGTGGCGGCTGAGCCTGCGCGTCCGGAGCCTGTGGTCCAGAAAGGGAGAGGCCACAGCAGTGAGAGGCCCGCGTACCACAAAAGAAAAAAAAAAAAAAAAAGAATCAAATTAAAAATAATGTGGTGGAAAACATCCCATTTATTATTGGAATGAATATGTAACAAGTAAGTGCAACGAGAAATGTTCAATATATATAAAGAAATGTTTTAAATGTTACTGAAAGGAGATTTAAATAAATAGGAGATGAAGCATGGCACCTATCTCATTATTTATTCTAAAATTAATTCTTGACTGATCAAAATTTTAAATTTAATACAGTCATTAAAATGGAAGAAGAAAAGTTGAGAGACTTCAGTTATAATGTTTTAGTGAGGGAAGGCATTGCAAGCAAAAAAAGTATCCATAAGCTTAAAATAAGTCCATGCCTTAAAAGTCAGTAACACAAAGTCAAACAACAAATGAGAAAGTTGGAGAAATATTTTATGTCATATATATACACACACATATACATACAGTTGTTAAGTCATTAACATTTAGCAATTCTATATTTTCCACTAGATAATGTTGTAAAATTAAACACACCATATTATATTGTTTATACCTTGTTTTTTCTACTCAAATTTCTTCTACGAGTAAATTTGAAACCCTGATGATAGGTAAATATAAAAATAAGTTTTTCAGGTATTGTATGTTAAATTGTTTCTGGTAAAAATTTTTAAGACCATATGCATTTCCCCATTAATGTAAATATGCTGTCACTATGTCATAAGCTGATGTGTTTTGTTTCTCAGTTCACCTTTAAATGAAATGTGTTTTGAAAGATGAAATCTAATGTAGTGAATATAAGTCTGAGGTAAAATTACTGAAGTAGCAAAAAAACACAGAATATATAAATACCTCAGAGTTCTAAAATTTGGAATTAATGCTGACAATATACTCTGCAGTGTACTTATAGTATCTTTATCATTGTCATCTATATTCTGGAGGTTCTCTTGGGATAGCCTTTTCTTGCTCATGGAATTTTGTTAACACATTAGATGTCAGTTTCTAAAAAAATTATGGAGTGGAACAGAAGGGTGTTTCCTTCTTAAAGTTTTATATACCCAAGCTTTCTTCTTCTGATGTGACAGCTGGGATTATCTTTGGATCACACATTGGGATTTTTGCCAGAATACCTTTGAACAGGAAAATAAAGAAAGGAGAAGAATACCAAAGTTTGACATGGACAGCAAATCTTCAAATGAGAAATCTAAGTAATACAAATATTGAGTTGATGATTTTAGCATAAGTATATCTTTATATTTTACATATTTAATTTGCATAACTTTTTAGTTTTGCATAGTTTACCTATTTAATTATCTTATTTTGATTTTTTTGTACTTCTGCAATAAGGTATTCCTATGACAGTGTTTTACATATAGTGCTTTAAAGCTAATTCATTGTATTTGATCCTAGAAACTGGGGAAGGCATCTCTTCTGTTCATCAGATATCACTGGCTTAGCCTACCCAGATTACAGAAACCAGGCCAAATTACCTCCCCACTTGGGCCCTTCTCTCTCTGCACCCTTTCTTTTTGTTTAGTCTTCTGATTGTGAGGGTAGCTAAGTTAGTAGGACCAAGCCCAAAATTCACCATGCTTCATTTTACTAAATGGCAGAGTCACTGTATGCACCCTTGATGCTTTCTGTTACCTACTATATTATGGCTAAGTGATATAGACCTTAAATTATTGTGTACAGGCCTAGGTCAATACAAATGAATATTATATATATATACATATATACACACATATATAAACATATATATATATTATTATATACATATACAGAAAACAATATTTCTGATGGACGTAGGAATCATGAATAGGTAGGAAGATCTGTTTAGAATTTCAGGAAGAGAAAGTTATAAAATGTGGCAAATTTATTGTATGTATTAAATATTTTATTCACTAATTATGTTAATGGAAGAATAAACTTCTTCAAATTATCCAGGAATAAATTATTTTCACATTAGAAAGGGCCAGTAGCAGGGAAAATAGATTCCACTATTCAGCAGAGCCTTATATGAAACTTAATGGCTCTGCAGCAAAATTTGCCCCGTGTTTCTACCTATCGAACAACCTTGTGGATTAATTTCCAAGACAATAGGGAATGAAAAGGAGAATACAATATCTTTTGGGGGAGAATGTTTTTACTCAAGAATATGTTATTGTGTCCCCCAATATTGACATTCACAGATAACCCTATGGGTTTACTTCAAATATTTTGTAATATAAAAGGAGATAAGCATTGCACTGAAGATTCAGAGATTAGTCCTACTTTGACACTTTTTCTATAGAAAACAGGTAATTTTGAAAAGAATATGTTAGATGTGATTTATAAAATTTCTGAAAACGATTAACAACATAGAACAAAACGTTAAAATGAGAGAAAAAGACAAAAGGAAGCTGGTTGAAAAGCTGAAGAGAATTTAAGGGAAAAGTTATAGGGCACTAGAATAAATGACCAATATTATTATCTATGAAAAAATAATCAAGGGTTAAGAAAAGTGACTTTACACAATCTCTCTTAGCTCTCAAACTACATTTAGAGTGAGATAGACAAACAACAAATAAGGATGGAAGAAAATCCATCTATGAAATCCTTCATAGGATTAATAAAGACAGTCTTAAAATTACAGATCTCAGAGTAGTAGGCAAAATAATTTTCTATAGGTAATCTGTTTTTAAAATGCACTTTCCTTTGCATGAGTTTCTTTTAACAAATTGTTATTTTTCTGAAACATTGTCAGAACTTCCCTTTTATTTTTAATGAACAGTTTAGGCTCATGTTTTTAAATATGTTATATTTTCTGGATAGTAGTTTTCTGAAAATCACTTTTCATCAATGAATCAAAGGAAAAAACCCAAAAATTTGAAACACCTTTTATAAAATAAAATGAAAATGAGTGGTATCTTTATGTTTAACTGCTCTTGTAAGTATTTTGCCTTGAAACATTCAATGTACCTCTACATGATAGAATTTTTATTTTTACTCCTGTTTCATTATTAAATTTCTGTAAAGAGTCTACTATAGTTAAAGATCTTGATTTTAGGATTTCAGCTATGTTAATGGCATCCTAGAGTTAGCTTTAGCTTTGTTATTGAAATAGTCCTTGTAAATAATGTAGTGCTTTCATTCATACTAGTGGATCATCCATATTCCAAATGCCTATTCCAAAAATATTTGCAAGATTCTAGGTGCTGCAATTCAGATTGTTAGTGTTCTTTGCCACTGTAATGTAGCTGTTGAAGAGCATGTACTAGGGTAAAGATAAATAGTAAATTGATCCATTTTTGTTTCCTCATGTTGGCATATTTACTGTAATATTCACTCTGTGGTTTTATTGAAGAATTTTTTAAGCTGCATGACCATTTTGTTAGAATTATTTTACTTAAAATTAGGAAAAATTATCCTTAAACACACTTCCCTAGGCATATACATATGAAAATCTTGCAATACTCCTGGAGCAAATGGAGGAGTGAGGATGCTTCACATTGTGGAACTTATACTTAAGGATTCCTGTGAATTGTGATACATAATGGCCAGTCATCTGGAGCCAATAAGGGTAGTGGTGGCAAGCCATGTGTTAAATATTAGTACTGCTTAATAGCTGTGCTAGTTTTAGATGAAATCTAAATAAATAGAAGTTCTAATATTTTCCCCAGAACTCAAATAATTTTTTCGTGCATACACTGGAGTCCATGGCTGTTGGGGGTACAGCCCTTGATCAGAACAGCAGTATAAGGTAGAGGTTACAATCTCTATGTAAACCGGCTTGAATTCTAATCCTGGCTCAGACAGGCATTGGCTGTGTTTTCGTTTCCTGCATCTAAAATGTTTATATTTGGCAAAATCTTATGTAACATTCATAACACTTGCAAGAAGTATTACCTCCTTTACAGAAGAGGAAAGCCAGGTACCAAGATGCAGTGTAACTGCATAAGATAACACAGCTAGTAAGCAGCAGGGATGGAATTTGAGCCAAAGCAATCTATTTCTAACTTCCACAATATGCTGCTGCTCAAAATCCAGATCACATTAATATTTACCTCATAGGCTTATTGTTAGGATTCAAGTACATGTGAAACATTAAGAACACAGTTTAACACGTGATTTGCACTCATTGTATTTTAGTTATTGTAATAGACCTTTTAGTACCATGTGGTTGAGACTACATGTGGGAAGGAGATGAGAAGAAGGGCAATGATATTCAGAGAGAACTGGAACAAGAGACTGAGAAAAAGCTTGAAAGTACACCGAGGTATTAACCATCCTATCTCTAATCGCTCTTGAGGTTTGGCTGCTTCTCTGCTTGCATTTTCATTCTTAGTAAAGGCGATTCTTAGATTAGAAGTTGACAATTTAATTTTAGTATCCTATTCACCATGCTTTACGTTTACTATAATGACTCTGTGTTACTAATTTTATTGAATAAAATGCCTAAATAATGAAAAGAAAAAAAGAAAGAAAAACTGAAAAGGGAAGAAAGCAAGTTCAGTTCTGACCATAGAGTAAAATTTTATAGGTAAAAAGAACAGGCAGTATTTATTTAACATAAAAAATGACATATAAAAAGAAAAATATGAGCAGTTTTACTGACAACACATATCCGGATATTTCCATTTACTTTAATATTTAGAAACAGAAATATTACATGAAACACCATTGCCAAATATCACACAAAACATTTGGATCACTCATTATATGTGTGTGTATATATGTGTGTGCATATTTTCCAACCTTTTGCTTTTCAAAAGTTTTGGCATTTTGTACATACATTCTGAAAGAATAAAGGAAGAATCCTCATCCCATAATGGAAACAACCATAACCAAATCACATGGAAAATCTCACACAGCTCACCTACTTGCTCTGGACATCTGTTACTTCATAAATTAGGTAAATTGTTAGCATTAGCATTAGTCAAAGCAAATCAAAGCAGATTGTAAGAGGTTGTTCCAGTTCATTCTCCCTCATATTGCCTACAGATGTTTGACTTAAGGTGTTTGAAGTGAAAACCAATCTCGCTTTTCTTAAATACCAATATTTAGAGAAAAATCTTTCAGTAGCAGACAAAATAACAACTTATCCATTTCTACTGTGACCAATATTGGTGTGCTTTATACCAGTGGGAAAGCTTTAGAAATTGACATTTGAGATATTTTTCTAATGTCAAATATTTACCCAATGGTTGAATGGGACTATATAATTAAAAGGAAATTCTCTCAGAAAATGACAGGCAGTGACCACTATTGGGTAATACAATATATGTTCAGTTTTAAAAATTTATTTTATTTTATTTATTTTTTTTCTCTTTATTGGAGTATAATTGCTTTACAATGGTGTGTTAGTTTCTGCTTTACAACAAAATGAATCAGTTATATATATACATATGTTCCCATATCTCTTCCCTCTTGCGTCTCCCTCCCTCCCACCCTGCCTATCCCACCCCTCCAGGCGATCACAAAGCACTGAGCTGATCTCCCTGTGCTATGTGGCTGCTTCCCACTAGCTATCTACCTTACGTTTGGTAGTGTATATATGTCCATGCCTCTCTCTCGCTTTGTCATAGCTTACCCTTCACCCTCCGCATATCCTCAAGTCCGTTCTCTAGTAGGTCTGTGTCTTTATTCCTGTCTTACCCCTAGGTTCTTCATGACATTTTTTTTTCTTAAATTCCAAATATATGTGTTAGCATACGGCATTTGTCTTTCTCTTTCTGACTTACTTCACTCTGTATGACAGACTCTAGGTCCATCCACCTCATTACAAATAGCTCAATTTCGTTTCTTTTTATGGCTGAGTAATATTCCATTGTATATATGTGCCATATCTTCTTTATCCATTCATCTGATGATGGACACTTAGGTTGTTTCCATCTCCGGGCTATTGTAAATAGAGATGCAATGAACATTTTGGTACATGACTCTTTTTGAATTATGGTTTTCTCAGGGTATATGCCCAGTAGTGGGATTGCTGGGTCATATGGTAGTTCTATTTTTAGTTTTTTAAGGAACCTCCATACTGTTCTCCACAGTGGCTGTATCAACTTACATTCCCACCAACAGTGCAAGAGGGTTCTCTTTTCTCCACACCCTCTCCAGCATTTATTGTTTCTAGATATTTTGATGATGGCCATTCTGACTGGTGTGAGATGATATCTCATTGTAGTTTTGATTTGCATTTCTCTAATGATTAATGAAGTTGAGCATTCTTTCATGTGTTTGTTGGCAGTCTGTATATCTTCTTTGGAGAAATGTCTGTTTAGGTCTTCTGCCCATTTTTGGATAAACCCATGCACATATGGTCACCTTATCTTTAATTTTTTTTTTTTAATCCTATAACACCAGCACACCAACATGGCATAAAACAGCTACTTATTTGAAACTAAACAATGGCTTTTCTGTATAGAACTGGTAGAAGAGAAATAAACAAACCCTTTTTTTGTATTATCTGGATTAATATTTCTGTTTTTTCTTTTATACCTAGCAGTAGAACTTGATACATAGCAGGATACATATATTTTTTCCTGAAATACAGTGGCAAATAAATTCTGAACTCAGCTATAGGTATCCTCTTTGCTGATTAAGTTACTTCATTAGAGCAGTGGCAGACTTCTTCATAAGGCAATTTGCTGAAAACTTTATAGTCTTGTACCTCATGTCTAATAATACAAAAAGGAATCTGGTATGATCATAGTAATATAATTAATGCCATATGAATTAATAATATTTGACCACTTCTTGAAGTTTTAATGGCTCCATCTTTTAGTTCATTTAAAATAATTAATATTCTCCTGTTCTTTTGTATGCCAGTGACTCACATATTCTAGCCTCTGATGGGTATATAGATCCCTGATAATGCACCTAACTATTTGAGTTAAGAGAGGGTGTGGGGATTGCATCCTTCTTTTTAACTACTTTAAGAAAAGACAGCCCCGCATTTGCCAGGTGGATTTTTATTTATGAAATTCAGCCTCAAGTTTGCCAAGATAGCACAAAGAAGGAAATAAATGCAATGCTTGTGACAAGCACATAATTATTGCTACTGCAGTAAAGAAAACAAAGTGAAATAAGTCAAAAAACTTTTATCATGTATTCATCTGGATTACATGTTCTCAAAATAGCCTGTAGATTGGCATGTCTTTACAGAATGCAATGGTTCTTCAATTGTCTACTAGCTGACATTTTCTTATATTTTGCTTTACTTATTTACATTTACCTAAAGCAGAGTGCTCACTTGAAAGCTAAGCCTATGAATAATGAATTAAAGGAAACACTTTAGGAAATAGTTTGAAACTGTACTTTCATAGAGTAAATGTTAAGAAAGTTAAAAGAATAATAATAAAAACTGAATCACAACTTCGTTTCAGCTGGCATTATCACAGATAGAGGGATTATTTCAAAATAAATTAGGGATATTTTTTAAAAAGGTGGAGAGAACTTCTAGCTGTATGACTACACTATACGGGGACTTGGTAGTCTGTGCCAGACATCATAGCGGAGGTTGTACAGAAAGTTGCTAACCTGACATCTGAAATACAGACTTTTGATTGTGAAGAGTGTGAGATGTCTGGCATATTAGTCTTTCGCATCAAGGGATTCATACCAACAGAGCTGTCATTTTAAGGATAATTACTAATTGAGACACACTGAAGAACGGCCTTATAAAAAATTCTAGCCTTTTAAAATACACACAAAACTATTTAATAAACAATAATAAAAATAACAAATTTTATACTTACATCTTAAGCTAAACCAAAATGTTTGGGGGTAAGACAGAGAATTCCAACATCTATGACTAGTCAATCATATGGGTGAAATACATGTGTAGATTTATTTTCTTTCTTAAAGCTGTTAATGAACATTTTGTTTTCAAACTTAAAAAGCAAAAGTTTGTTTGTAATATATATAAGTGCAAACACATTCACAAACTACATTAAATAAACTGAATCTAAAAGAGAATACTAAACAATACCTGAGTTATAAGACTGCATAACTGAGGAATTGATGCACTGATGAATTTATGATGAAATCTTGGACTGATGAATCTTACGGGTAGATGAAAAATAGGAGCACAATTTAAAAAACATGTAGCTAATCAAACAAACTTAAAATTTTATAAAAATTGGTTAATGAATAACAATACTGTTTGATCAATATCAAATATACCACTTTTAAAGACTACATATTGAATTAACACTAATTTCACTAGTGCATTCTTTATTTTATTCATGGGCATGTAAAATATTTACCTAGTGCCTAATTTATACACTGGCTATGGTAAGATCACGAGATCTCTCATCTTGACAAAAGCTCTGTTCCTGTCCTAAGTATAACTTAGCTTACGTTTTAAAAAAGCAACCTGTTTAAACAAATAAAAAGAAAGAAATCATAAAGATCAGAGCAGAAATAAATGAAATAGAGACTAAAAAACAATAGAAAAGATCAATGAAACCAAAAGCTGGCTCTTTGAAATGACAAACAAAATTGATAAACCTTTAGCCAGAGTCATCAAGAAAAAAAGGGAAAGGGCCTAAATTAATACAATCAGAAATGAAAAAGATGTTAGAACTGATACCACAGAAATACACAGGATTGTAAGAGACTACTATGAGGAATTATATGCCAATAAAATGGACAACCTACAAGAAATGGACAAATTCTTAAAAAGGTACAATCTTCCAAGACTGAATTAGAAAGAAATAGAAAATATGAACAGACCAGTTACCAGTAATGAAACTGATCAGTAATTTAAAAACTCCCAACATAGCAAAAGTCCAAGACCAGAAGGCTTCACAAGTGAATTCTATGAAACATTTAAAGAAGAGTTAACAGCATATCCTCTGAAACTATTCCAAACAATTGCAGAGGAAAGAACACTTCCAAACTCATTCTATGAGGCCACCATCACCCTGATACAAAAACCAGAGATATATCACAAAAAAGAAAATTACAGGCCAATATCACTGATGAATATAGATGCAAAAATCCTCAACAAAATACTAGCAGAGCGACTCTGACAATACTTTAAAACAATCATACACCATGATCAAGTCTCTTTTATCCCAGGGATGCAAGGATTTTTCAATATATGCAAATAAAACAGTGTGATACACCACATTAACAAATTGAAGAATAAAAACCATATGATCATCTCAATAAAGGCAGAAAAAGCTTTCAATAAAATTCAACATCCATTTATGATAAAAACTCTCCAGAGGGCTTCCCTGGTGGTGCAGTGGTTGAGAGTCCACCTGCCGATGCAGGGAACGCGGGTTCATGCCCTGGTCCGGGAAGATCCCACGTGCCATGGAGCGGCTGGGCCCATGAGCCGTGGCCGCTGAGCCTGAGCGTCCAGAGCCTGTGCTCCACGATGGGAGAGGCCACAACAGTGAGAGGCCCACGTACTGCAAAAAAAAAAAAAAAAAACAAAAAACTCTCCAGAGAGTGGGCATAGAGAGAACATACCTCAACATAATAAAGCCCATATATGACAAACTTATAGCTAACATTATACTGAATGCTGAAAGCATTCCCTCTATGATCAGGAACAAGACAAGGTTGTCCAGTCTCACCACTTTTATTCAACGTAGCTTTTGGAAGTTCTAGCCACAGCAATCAGAGAAGAAAAAGAAATAAAAGGAATCAAAATTGGAAAGGAAAAATCAAAACTGTCCACTGTTTGCAGATGACATGATACTATACATAGAAGATACTAAAGATGCCACCAGAAAGCTACTAGATCTCATCAATAAATTTGGCAAAATTGCAGGGTACAAACTTAATACACAGAAATCTGTTTGTGTTTCTGCACACTAAAAGTGAAGTATCAGAAAGAGAAATTAAAGAAATGATCCCATTTACCATCACATCAAAAAGAATAAAATACCTAGGAATAAACCTACCTAAGGAGGCAAAAGACCTATACTCTGAAAGCTATAAGATGTTGATGAAAGAAATTGAAGACTATGCAAATAGATGGAAAGTTATACTGTGTTCTTGGTTAGGAAGGATCAATATTGTTAAAACGACCATAATACGCAAGGCAATCTACAGATTCAGTGCAATCCCTATCAAATTACGAGTGGCAGTTTTCACAGGACTAAAACAAAAATTTTTAAATTTGTATGGAAACACAAAAGACCCTAATTGCCAAAACAATCTTGAGAAAGAACAGAGCTGGAAGAATTAAGCTCCCTGACTTCAGACTATACTATAAAGCTATAGTCATCAACACAGTATGGTACTGGCACAAAAACAGATTATGTAGATCAATAGAACAGGATAGAAAGCCCAGAAATAAACTCATTTATGGTCAATTAATCTATGACAAAGGAAGCAAGAATATACAATGGAGAAAAATTCTTTTCAATAAGTGGTGCTGGGAAAACTGGACAGCTACATGTAAAAAATGAAATTAGAACATTATCTAACACCGTACGCAAAAATAAACTCAAAATGGATTAAAGACATAAATGTAAGACCAGACACTATAAAACTCCTAGAGGAAAACATAGGCAGAAAACTCTTTGACATAAATCACAGCAATGTTTTTTTGGATTCATCTCCTAGAATAATGAAATCAAAAGCAAAAATAAACAAATGCGACCTAATTAATTTGAAAGCTTTTGCACAACAAAGGAAACTACAAACAAAATAAAAAGACAACCTATAGAATGGGAGAAAATATTTGTAAACAATGTGATTGACAAGGGATTAATTTCCGAAATACAGGAACAGCTCATACAGCTCAAGTAAAAAGAAAATTCAGGGCTTCCCTGGTGGCGCAGTGGTTGAGAGTCCGCCTGCCAATGCAGGGGACATGGGTTCGTGCCCCGGTCTGGGAAGATCCCACATGCCATGGAGCGGCTGGGCCTGTGAGCAATGGCCACTGGGCCTGCGTGTCTGGAGCCTGTGCTCCGCAACGGGAGAGGCCACAACAGTGAAAGGCCCGTGTACCGCAAAAAAGAAAAAAAGAAAATTCAAAAAATGTATTGAAGATCTAAACAGAGATGTCTCTAAAGAAGACATACAGATGGCCAATAGGCGCATGAAAAGGTGCTCATCAATGCTAATTATTACATTCACACAGGTCAGAATGGCTATCATGAAAAAATCTACAAATAATAAGTGCTGGACAGGGTATGGAGAAAGGGGAACCCTCCTACACTGTTGATGGGAATGTAAATTGGTGCAGCCACTATGGAGAACAGTACGGATGTTCTTAAAAAATTAAAAATAGAGTTACCATATGATCTAGAAATCCCACTTCTGGGCATATATCTGGAAAAGATGAAAACTCTAATTCAAAAAGATATAGCACCTTAATGTTTATAGCAGCACTATTTACAATAGTGAAGACTTGGAAGCAACCTAACTGTCCATTGACAGATGAATGGGTAAAGAAGATGTGGTATGTGTGTATGTGTGTATATATATACACATGTGTGTGTGTGTGTGTGTGTGTGTGTGTGTGTATAATGGAATATTGCTCAGTCATTAAAAAGAATGAGATAATGCCATGTGTAATCTAAAAAAAAATGATACAAATGAACTTATTTACAAAACAGACTCACAAACTTAGAAAACAAACTTATGTTTACCAAAGGAGAAAGGTGGGAAGGGATACATTAGGAATTTGTGATTAACAGGTACACACTGTTATATATAAAACAGATAAACAACAAGGCCTCCTGTATGGCACAGGGAACTATGTTCAGTATCTTATACTGAACATAGTTATAATGTTATAATGGAAATAACTGAACATAGTTATAATGTTATAATGGAAAAGAATCTGAAAAAGAATACATGTATGTGTATATATATATATATATATATATGTACACACACACACATATATAAATGGAATCACTTTGCTGTACAGCTGAAACATTGTAAATCAACTGTCCTTCAATTAAAAAATACAAAAAAAAAGAACAATGCAAAAAAAAAGCAACCTGTTTAAATCAAAATGCCACCTTTGAAGACATATTGCATACAGAATAATTCTATTATTATTATGCTTTTCTTCCAAACATTATTTTGCTCTCTATAAAGTGATTTCAAAAGGCATTCTTCTCTAACGAGTGGCATAGCAGCCTCTTCTACACAGGTCTCATAGGGAGTGGAGTGAGTGACATAAGTGTACTTCCTTTTCCACATAAGGAGTTATGATGAATTTGGTAACAACTCTATCTATTTGTAGAGTGAGGATTAGTATAGGAAGTGGATGCCATCAATAAAGTGGAGAAAAAGGGAGAAGAAGACAGCTAAATCTCCATTTTTCTGTAAGGGGAAGTCAAAGTTAATAGTTAAATCTGAAAAATCAAGATTTGAAAATTTAAGTATATTATTTAAATACATGGAGGTAAATATCGAATTTTTCAGCTAAAAGAAATGAAAGTAGTTTCTTCTGGAAGAGGGAGATGGGATAGAGGAACAAGACACTGCTTTTTTCCATAGTGGGTCTCATCTATCTCATTGACCATATTGTGTGCAAATACACCTAAGGTAAAAGTTAAAATTTAAAAAAAAGAATTAAAATAAAAGTAAAAACATTGAATTAAAGCTTAGTTACTAAACCAGAATCAAAACATTTACATGTGTTTTCCACACCTGTTAAAAGTAAAATAGAGGAAATTTTACAGCCTTTCAGGTAAGGTGCCATCTTTGAGTCTTGGTTTTCTTTGATCCCTTAATTTAAATTTTTAGGTAACATTTTACACCAATTAATATTTCTATTCTAAAAGAAAAGTAACTTTTTTCCATAATTAATTTTATAAGCTTATATCTATATAATACTAATCTTCAAAAAATCATAGAAATATTTTGTTCCAAATATTAGCCCATTTTCTTTGTATTTTAATATATGAAGTCACACTAGTTTAAAATAATGGACAATAAAGCTGTACTTCACAATGAATTAGTGTATTAATTATGAGACAAATCAGGACAGCCAGTGTTTCTTCTTCAGTTTCCTTGAAATTTCAATGAATACAATTTTACTCTAAAATAAAGAACATTTTCACATATCAAATAATGAATAAATGTCCTAATTATGTGTGATAAATACACTTTATTGAAATTTGAATGTCTACTTTTGCCAGTTGCTCTCAAAATGCTTTATGCAATTGAATTGCATATTTCCCATGCAATTAATTATACAGTTTTCTTTTTACTAATTTAAAAATAACAGATACAAATGATTAAAGGTTATTGGAGGGAGAATGATGTGTAAGAACCTAAAATCAAATGTACTGAAAGTCAATGGAAAGATATGCCATAAGTCTGACCTCAGTAAAACATATATGTAAAATCCTGCTCATGAAACATTGTCTTTAAATTTCTAGGACTTAAAGGATATGCGTACAAATAAAAGAAACTCTCCATTTTATTTACAATTCATTCACTTTACTCACAGTAACTAGGTACTAGTATAAAGTTGCTGCCAACTCTGAATTAGCAAATACTGAATCATTGCCATGAGGGGAAATACAGGATTATATTCTAAGCCTCTGGCCACAATATTTTTTGTCAATTGAGCAATACATAACCTTGTTCCATAGGTATTTCTGTTTAAAGATACCTTGTTTAAGATATATTGTTGTTTCATTAATATTGAATTCATGGCCAGCAGCACTGTAACTCCTGCCTGAACAGATCTTAACCTAACACATATTTTCTCTCTAAGGCACATTGCAGATATCTTAGCCAGTAGGAACACTAAACAGAACTTCAGCACTATGCTTGGGGGAATTTTAAGCAATGAAATCACCATCAGAAAACACAGAAATGTGAAAAATATTTCACTGAATGGACCATGAAAAGTACACTTGTTTACAGTATCAGAGCTGAAACAAGAAGGCAGAATATCGCCTTGTGCCACCTCAGCTAGGAACTTGAGAGTCAAGACAGTCAATTTTTTCTTGCCACGCCCATGTCCAGGAAAGCACCAGTGTGTATTGATTTGGGAGTTACAAACACATTGTAGTGAGTAGGTGAATTTACAAGTACAGAATACATGAAAAGTGATTAACTGTGCTTTTATTCTTATCATCTGTATACCAATGACTACAAAACAGACATGACCTGCTCAAATCTTGACTGAGTCCTTGGATCCAGATTGTGCACTCTTTGAAAATTCCCATTTAAATGTCTTAAAGAAATGACAATCCCAACTTTCCCCAAACTGAATTATTCTTCTTAAAGAGCAAACTCTAATTTTCTGTATTCTGAATAGTATTTTAAATTTAAAAAAATCACAATCAGCTTGCAATTTGTTATAATTCCCTATCTTTAATGTGAGCCTCTAAGATCTGACCTCCTCTTTCCATCCTCTCTGCTTATCCTTTAAACTCCAGCCATTAGGATGCATTTCATTTCTTCAATATGCAATGTTATTTCTTGTTTCTGGGTCATTAAGCAACTTGTTTTCTCTGTGTTTGAAACACCTTTCACCCTCAACCTCTTTATCTAGATAATTACCATTCTGCCTTTAGGTTTCATTTTAAATATCATTTCTTCACAGAGACTTTTCTTGACTCTAAGGACTGTTTAGATCTCCCTTCTTACACCCTAATCTTTGACTTTGACGTTGTTCGTTATATTTGTAAAGTATAGCAGATTTAATTTTCACTGTTACACACTCAGGGTGAAAAAATATAACTGTATTTACTGAATATTCAGTTATATAAGATATATTCTGCCTTTTTACTACAAGCCTGATGTCACACAACTTAATCCTGTCACTCTTCCAATAAGATCAGCTACTTTAAGATTATACTAATTGTATTAATTAAGTTTAGTGTACTGTAAGATATTGCAAAATATAGAGAGGATTTACTAATATAGCAGTAAATGATCTCTCAATAACAGAAGATTAGGCTCACAGTTTAGCTCTGCTTTGAAGAGATAATGCTGTGATCCAGGTTCCTTTTATCCTACAGCTCTAACATTTCTGAGTGGATCATCCTACACTGCATGTTTGAAGCTGGGTTACCTCCGTATTTACATTAAAGCCTATGAGAGGAGAAAAAATTGAATTTTAGGAAAAAGATCTAAGAGATGGCCTGGAGTTACAGGCATAATCTGTTTTATTCAATATGTCAAACTGGATTCTTGTTCACAATTCTTCTTTCCTTCCCTTTAATGGAGTTATATATCCACACCTTTTGCCACATGATATTGCAATGCCTATGGGTAGTTTAGGTAAGGAAGACATCCCTGATGTGTTGATTTGGGGTTTGGCCACTTAACTATTGGAATGTGAATGGAAATAACTATGCTAGTTCCAATCAGAGGCTTGAAGAGGTTTTTGTTTGCTTGTTCCTTCTTGTTTCTCTTCATTCTACCTTCCTGAAAGAGAAAAAAATGTACTAGGCAGAGACTGCTTCCTGAGGCTTCCCCAAATAAGAAGTTATTGTAACCCATTGAATGGATATATCACATTTTGCTAATCTATTTTTCAGTTGATGAACACTGGTTTGTCTCTACTTTTGGCTAGTATGAATAATGCTGCTATGGACATTTGCATAAAAGTTTTTCTGAGGGCATGTTTTCATTTCTCTTGTGTATATATACCTAATAGGGAAATGACTTGTTCATATGGTAACTTTATGTTTAATGGTCTGATAAACTGCCAGACTATTCCAAAGTGGCTGTACCATGTTATATTCCCACCAGCAGTTTTTAAGTGTTCCAGTTTCTTCATATCCTAATACTTATTATCTGACTTTTTGGTTCTCTCCAGTTGGAACTAGCACACTGTTATTTCCATTCGCATTTTCTTGTGATGTCTTTGGTTTTGGTATTGGGGCAATGGTGGCTTCACAGAATGAGTTGGGAAGTGTTTTCTCACTGTTTTTTAGAAAACTTTGTAAAGATTTGGTATTAGTTCTTAAAATACTTGGTAGAAGTTCATCCTGTAAATAATATATAGTTGGATCATGTATTTTGCCTAGTCTGACAATATTTGCATTTGGTTGGACTATTTAATCCATTGCTTTTAGTGTTGTTATTGATACACTTGGATTTATGTCTTCCATTTCACTTTTTAAAGTTTCTATAACTTTCATGATTTTTTTGTTCCTCTATTTCTTCTTTTCTTTCTTTCACATTAAGTAAATATATTCTAATGTAGTACTTCAATTTATTTAATAATTGTTTTCACTATATATGTTTTATATATATATATATATATATATATATATATATATAGGCTGCATTGGGTCTTCATTGCTGCACGCAGGCTTTCTCTAGTTGCGGCGAGCGGGGGCTACTCTTCATTGTGGTGCGCGGGCTTCTCATTGCGGTGGCTTCTCTTGTAGCAGAGCATGGGCTCTAGGCATGTGGGCTTCAGTAGTTGTGGCGCGTGGGCTCAGTAGTTGTGACGCACAGGCTCTACAGCACAGGCTTAGTAGTTGTGGCGCGTGGGCTTAGTTGCTCCGTGGCATGTGGGATCTTCCCAGGCCAGGGACCGGACCAGGGATTGAACCCCTGTCCCCTGCATTGGCAGGTGGATTATTAACCACTGTGCCACCAGGAAGTCCCATATATGTAATATTCTAAGTAATGCTTTAGGGTTTACCATATACATCTGAACTTATCTGAATCAGCTTCTGATTTATAATAGCTTAATTCCAGTGATATATAGAAATGTTACTCCTATATAACTCTATTCCCTTTTTTCCTTTTTGTGGTATTATAATTGTACATATTACATCCACTAGTTTTTTTAAACCCAAGAATATATAATTACTGCATTTTTATCTGTAGTTATATCCTTGCTTCCATTCACCCCCTTTCTACTATTGTTAACAAGTATATTACAAATAAATTATATTTCAATGTTTTATATGCCTGTATATATATAGATAGATAGATAGATAGATATTCTTTCTTCTGCCTTTTCAAATCTACTATCGAGCCACTCTAGTAAATGTCTTATTTCAGTTGATACACTTTTCAACTCCATAATTTCCATTTGGTTCCTGTTTATGCTCTCTATTGGTATTCTCTGTGTGATGTGACATTGTCACTATCTTATCAGTTTTTAAATCATGATTTCTTTAGTTCTGTAAACATGTTTATAATGGCTACTTTAAAATCTTCTGATAAATCTAACATTTGGTTCTCTTACAGGAGTTTCTTTTTTTTTTAATGTGCTTTAATCCTGCTCTATGTACCTTATTTTTCTCTCTTTGTATGCCTTATAATTTTTTGTTGGAAACTGGACATTTTAGATAATATATTGTGCCAATTTTGGAGCAATTTTGGTTACTTGCTCCCTCCTCCCTTTGGGCTTGTTATTGTCATTTGCTTATTTATATGTTTAGAGACTGATTTAGTGGAATATTTAGTGAAGTCTATCCCCTGCCCCCTCAATGTGTAGACACACACACACAGACACACACATAGTGTTCAGCCTTGAATGTTTTTACTCACAAAAGTATACTAGCCACCCAAGGATGACAGTGATTTAGGTAGAACTCTCTTACCTGACCATATGCAGCTGTTAAACTGCACTAGCTGATTACGCTATTGTTTTCAATAATTCCTTGGAGCATAAATTAATCCAATAAATTCTACAAACAAATCTAATCAAATTCTGGCTCCTTTCAAGGAATAGTTGAGTTTACTGTTTTATTTTTGTTTTGACCCTAAGGAGATTCCTTTCAGATGTCTTATTCCAAGTTTATAGGAATAGCTGGAAACCAGCTGGCCTTCAGTTTAGTCTGTTTGGGATCTCCTCTTAAATTTCTTTCACCACAACTTCCACTGCTCTTGAGAGTGACTTTAGTCTTGAAATTTTTCACTTTCTGTTGCAAATGAACTCAGTTCGTGTGGGAAGAGATCAAGAGCTTTCACTTTTATGATCCCTTTCTCCTTATATATACCTGGGAAAATCTCTGAGCTTGGGCTTTGGAGCCAAGCATAAGGACAATACCAAGCTTCTCTGTGAATGGCACCTCTATGCTAGGGGCTGAACATTTGTTGGGGTGGGCAGCAGCCTGGAGTCCTTTTGACTTGCCTCTCCTGGCATGAAATTACTGTCTCAGAAGCTAGGACAATAGTGATCAGTGTTCTCAACGTTGCCATACCCAAAGTAGACCCTCCGTTTCACAAATGGGGGTTCGGGATAAGAAGAAATTCTCTACCTCTCTACCACAGTTTCTGAAGCTTTGCTTTAGCAATAGGGAACTGGGGACAGGATGAGAAATACCGGCATCCTTTTCTTCCCAGACGAAAGCCCTACATCTGGCTTCTGAGGAAGGGAGCCTAGTTTTCTTGACTTTAGCAGCTCAGAATGAAGTCTCTGCCATGCTGATCTGGGAGGAGAAAGGGAGGGAAAATTATTGGTTCAAATATCACAGACTCTCACCTTTCTAACCAAATTTTTGTAGACTTACAGATGTTTCTTTATTTGTTATTACCCCCTTAGGACCATTTATAGAGGCTTTAAGATATCTATGTATAGTTTTCCTCAGTTTCACTGGGAAGCAGGTCAGAGGAGTTCTTCATACTCTCATGTTGGAAGTAAATCTGTTGAGTTGAGTTGTTTTAAAGTGGAGTCCTATCTTTTTTTTTTTTTTTTTTTTGCGGTACGCGGGCCTCTCACTGCTGTGGCCTCTCCCGTTGCGGGGCACAGGCTCCAGACACGCAGGCTCAGCGGCCATGGCTCACGGGCCCAGCCACTCCACGGCATGTGGGATCCTCCTGGACCGGGGCACGAACCTGCGTCCCCTGCATCGGCAGGCGGACTCTCAACCACTGCGCCACCAGGGAAGCCCGGAGTCCTATCTTAAGTGCTAAATCTTGGCTTCACAGGCCCCATCCAGTGCAATTATTCTGTCTCCTTTTCTTTGTTCCTTACATTGTTTTATTTTTAATATTTCAGATTTAAAGTCTAATGACCACAATCTTTTTTCCAAATTATTCATACTATTTTTATTTATAAAGAACCCTATTAACCTGCTTGCTTTTAAATGGTAAGATGATTTAACTTCCTCCTTCATTCTTGTGCAGGAACATGAAAACATGTTCAGACTTAGAAAAATAACTGGAAAAACGTGAAAATTCTTTTCTCGCATAATTATAATGTTTTTTAAATTTAATTTTATTTATTTATGGCTGTGTTGGGTCTTCGTTTCTGTGCCAGGGCTTTCTCTAGTTGCGGCAAGTGGGGGCCACTCCTCATCGCGGTGCGTGGGGCTCTCACTGTCGCAGCCTCTCTTGTTGCGGAGCACAAGCTCCAGATGTGCAGGCTCAGTAATTGTGGCTCACGGGACTAGTCGCTCCGCAGCATGTGGGATCTTCCCAGACCAGGGCTCGAACCCATGTCCCCTGCATTGGCAGGCAGATTCTCAACCACTGTGCCACCAGGGAAGCCCAGTTATTATGTTTGACGTTTATATGATATATTAGATATGCATGACCTAGAAACATGAATAATGTCAGATGATGCACCACAAGACACTCAAATTTTTTAAAAACGTGAGATATCTCCTTAGATAAACATTATGCAAGTGTCAGACACCAAACACAAAGACTATGGTAAGCCCACCTATTTGATTACTCTTAAACGCATAGAAGTTGACTTCAGTGTTGCTGAAATATCATGAAAACTCAAACCTGTGTCTATATATAGTACTGTTAATTTATAGGTAGATTTTAAGAATGATTCAGCCTTATTGCAAAAGTGAAAATGAATAAATTATAATAGCTCAAGAGTCAGTTTATATGCCATTTTAGAAACACACATTAGTTTTATTTTACATCCTTTCAGAAGACAGATGGTTATTAGCTAGGTTTTAAAATGAAACTTGTATACTAACCAAATAACAAGCAAAATGCTCAAGATTACATTGGCATAATTTAACAACTGCAATTATTGGGCAAAGCAATCTGTGAAATTAATGATTTCTGCATGCATTAATGATCTCTTCTAAACATATACGATAGTGATTGGTAGAGGTGTGTTAAGCTGAATGCCACAATAGTATCTAATAGATTCTGTCCCCAAGGTACTAACTCAATCTCTGGTGTAAAATGAGATTACTATCACTTCAAGAGTTAAGAAAGTTACTAAGTACCTCATTTTCTACAAGTAGATTTTTAATCACCAGGAGAATTAAGCTTGTGAAATAATGGACATGCTAGTTTTCTGTTTCAAAACATAATCATCATATAAACAGTTTAATTCTTAATTGTTTTTAAGCCAGGTAATTGTGACACTGGTGTTGACTTTAGAAAATTTTTTGATCAACTGAAATTGGATGGATATTCACAAGTATTAGTTATATAAATTATCTTTCGAAAAGTAACTCTTGTACATAAGCACTGTTCTAATTGCAAAATAATAAAATGTTATGAAAATAACGCAGTTGGCATTTATAAAGTTATATCTTTCAACTGAGTTTGAAATGCTTTACAAATACAATTTCTTTAATCCTTACATTGTATTTCTTATGCAACCTGTTATAAAAACTGTTCTAGTTGGAAACAATAATATCTGTATTTCAGTTTTAGTAGATTACCTTAGTATCATACAACTTCAGTATCCCAGTAGGACTCCTGTTTGTCATGCCTAATGAGTGCCCCCTGGAAGCAGAGTGTTACCATTATTCAAATTTACATGATCAGCCTATCCTATCTATACTCATTTGCAGTGATAGATAGATTAATAATACTTCCCTGTACTTGTGTTCTTCTTTTTAAAGCAAAATAGCTGAATCTTCTAAACATTTGTAAAAATGATCCTATAAATTATTTTGGTTCATTCTGAAATGACAACCTCATTCTTAGCTCCCACCAGAAACTGTCAGCATCTTCAGAGTGAAAAACAGAATATAACTTCAAAATCAAATTAGACTTAGAGGAGGGAAAAAAATAACTGGATATAAGACAGATAGCTTAAAGCATCAGAGGAAAAACAGCGAAAAAATAATAAAGTTTGAAATGCATTAATTATTATGAATAATAAATTATTAAGCGTAATTTAAAAACAATAGTTATTAGTAGGTTATATAAGTACTATCAAATTATTATTATGGTTATATATTATTGTAAGTATAATTATTATTGTAGGAGGCAATAGAAGAGATCATAATGGGATTAGTTCCCCACACTGACCCCAACACATATTTTTGTCCCATGAGAAGAAAAATGTGTAATCAGAAAGCTGAAGAATGATATAATAGCAAAGCACAAAAGATTTATGGTGATAAGAGAATCAAGCAGAATGACACAGAAGGATCCTTGAATGGTGGGGTTAAGATGGATTACAGTGTGATCTCAAAGGTTTTGTGCTTTTGAAATCCAGAGAAATAGGAATCTGCTCAGAGTTACATTATCACCTAAGACTTTTGCAGCATTGACATCATTGGCGTTCAGGTGTTTCTTTCTGTGACTTCATGGGCTGCAGGCATTTATGAGTAGACTAGAGTACATTACTCATGAGCATAGATGGAGTGCCCTGATATAATCAACAGTGATATTTTTGGATGACAAACAATTTTTGCTAGGTAGGAGTTAGAGACATTCCTTTTTTTGAGAATGAAATCTAGACAGTGATTTATGCCCATAATCTGATGAAGTATGAGGATATGAGATTTCAGTAGTTTATTAGTTAAAAAATGTAGTATTCAAAAGTATAATCTATTTGGAAGGGGGAAGATTATGGAAAACTAATTATAGTTCAAGCCTGGGAGTTACTTAAGTCAGTTCTGCCTTCATTCCATTGGGCAGAGATGCATGACAAGAACCCAACTAACTGCAAAAGAAAAAGCGAATGGACTCAGCCACACATCTCAAGATATGCATTGACAAAAAACTAAGATATCAACTCAATGTTCAACAAAAATACAAACAGTTACTAAGCATATAATGATGTTCAAATTCACTAGTAATCTAATAAAACAAATTCAAACAAAATATGTTGAAGAAATTACTCTTATTCACTCTTAGTAAACGTGTATGAAATTCACTTCAACAGGAAAATTTTGACGTTTTGATTTGAGTCTTAAAAATCTTTTAACATAGTTATTTGATTTCAACAACTCTGTTCATAAAATAATAAGAAATGTAGGCAAATATTTATGAGTAAATATGCCATTATAATGTCATCTGAAGTACTGATTAGATTGAATTTTCAATAGTGTTATTTCTAAATATATGAGTTATGGTAAGTTTTTCCTTCTTTTTTGTATTTGTCTATGCTTTGCAAATTCACTGATATTAGATTATGTTATTTTGACATATTTTTAAAGAAGGGACAAAAAATAATTTCATCAGTGAGGAATAAGTTCCACTTTAAATAAAAGAAACTCAAAGTAAAAATGACTTCAACAGAGCAAAAATTGTGTTCTCAGTTAACAGTTAGGAGATAAGTAGCCCGGACTGATATGGTAGCTCAGTTTTATGAGATTCTCAGGGGCTTAGCCTCATTTTATCATACCATTTCACCAGGCATCTAATATAAACCTCATCTTCATGGTGTCATCACATCCATATTTGAGAGGAAGATGGTATTGGGTGATAATTCTCCTTGGTCTGGCATTTCTTTTTGCACATGTTCTGAGGCTAGAAGCCAATTTAAGAGTGGTTGTAAAAGCAGGCATCCCTGGAAAGATAAAATAGTCACTCCCTCCACAGAGCTTTATAGACATGTCTCCTCTTTGAAAATATCTCTCCTCCCCAGAGACACCCCAGGATAGAAAAGTATACCTTCCTTTTGCAAGGAAGATTTGCTTACATTCAGGACAATCAGGTAATGTCTTCCTAATGGGTGAACATTGGAAAGGTTTGCCAACAATTCCTTTACAAACTTAGGAGTTTCTACTAACTGAGTGTTCCTCAGCTGTGAAACAGAGCTGAGTGCATAGCATTTGTCTGGGTGTACTCTGCACCCTCAGAGACTTGAAGGTAGGGCAAGGGGCAGTGATATGAGAATGAGCTTATATTGCCTGCTGTGGCCTGAGTAGAGCCCAACTGTCTAAATCCATTTGGACGCATTGGAGTCTACCAATGAGTGTGGCAAGTTAGCCTAGGAGCTATGCTGCTGCTTAGGAACTGCTTAACTGCTTGACTTAACAAATGGAAAAAAGAAGAAAAGGGGCAAAGCACAGATAAAAACTGTTCTTGAAGACAGCTTCATGGAACCTAACATGGAACACTTGGTAAGAATTAGTCATGGAACCATATAAAATTCTAAGGGTGGCTGGGAATTGCAGTCTTTGTCATTGCTATGTGTCCAGCAAAATTATCAGCAGTTCTATTATGCATGAAGTGGAAAACATATTATAGGACAACAACCTGTTGTCCTATTGCAGGAATCGTGATAAAACAGGAAATAGATGATTGGCAAGAAAGCAATGCAGAGTGAAATAAAACTCATTTATGAATGCTTTTACTATGTATATTCACATACAAACAAATATCAAGATATCTGAATAATTCAGATCACTCTGTTGATGAAAAATATAAATTTTAACATTTAGAATAAAGTATTTTAAATCACAACCAGATTTTAAGAATTTTTGAAAGAGAAAATGAAGATAAATGCTGAAAGAAAGTTTTATAGTAAGAGATAAAAGAAGGTAAACTTTTAGCTAGTATGTCATCAGGGAAATATCCAGTTGAAAATCAGGACAGAGGGCATTGTTAGAATATACATGAATGGGATATAAGGAAGAAAATATTGAGAATCTGCAGGCATTAAGGCACTACCTAAGAACTTCACCACTAGTTTAGTCCAATTTATTACTATTGTTTGGTAATAAAAACTAAAATTAGTTTGTCTAGATGGCAAGAAATAAGTCAGGATCTCATGAAACGACTTTTCCCCATTTGAGGTTATTGTAATTGTAAATCAACTATCCAGTAGAGAGAGAGAGAGAGAGAGAGAGAGAGAGAAACAGAGAGCCAGAGCGAGGGAGAGCAAGTCATCTTGTAGCTCACTGGGAGATACATTTAAATACTCTAAGTAATTTCTCAGTCCATTTTGAGGAGGAAGTAAAATAACTAAAACTATCAAGGATCAGATTTAGACCTTTGGTGGTAGTGATTTTGTTTTATTTTCTGTAATTAAACCTGTTCATTCATTTCCTGGGATTTTTCAGCAGGTATTAAAGTGGTTTAAGAAAACCTAATTGTATTGAATATTTTTAGAAGGATGTGATTTTGTTATTGTCACATATTATGATGGCCTTTGTTTTATTGTTTTATTCGCATATTATGATGGCCTTATCTATTTTCCAATTAGCTTCCTCTGTTTTTAGATATCAAGTGATTCTAACAGAAAACTCTCAATGTATTTTATTATAGGTTTTGTAAAAATGCCAGATCTAGCAGATAATTACACATTCTAAGACAATTTTTATAGGCTTTTATTTCATAGCCCATGAAACTCAATATTTCGTGAATTTTATAGTCCATGAAATAAAGAACTGGTGTAGCAATAAGTTAAACCATTTAGATTTCAAAAATAAGTGTTAATTCTGAGATTCATTATGCTATAGGCCAGTTGTCTAATGAGTTTGAGAGTAATTTTACTTCTTTGTATTTAGGGCAGACTCCTTATCACACAAATTTTTACTGAAGAAAAAGTCTGAGACCAAAGAAGTTAGATAAAAGGAGTAATAAATTTTCATCTGTAATTTCAATCCCGATGTAGATAGGCACATTTTTGTACCCTACAGGGTTCATTTGAGACTTATGTAACCCATGGTGAGGTTTGAAGAAAATCTTGATATACTATCAAATACTGACAAATGCATGACATTTCAAAATTAAAAGCAGTAAAAAAAGTATCAACTTGAGTCTGTGAAATCATGGAGTAGTCAATAGAATGGCTCTTAATTTGAATGAATCCTAAATATTTCTTCTTACCTGTATGAAAGGAATGAGTACCTATGGAAAATATACATTTATTTTAACATTGACATGGGTATTATAATACTGCCCATGGCTTGAGTATGTTCTAATGTGTGTTTCATGAGATACTAGTTTTGTTACAAATTAACGAGAAATCTCTGAAAGAGAACTCTAGTTTTTTTAAAAAATGAAACACTTCGTTAAACCAATTTAAACATTTTTGTTCGCTTTAATTTTACTGAAGTGTAGTTGATTTACAGTGTTGTGTTAACTTCTTCTGTACAGCAAAGTGACTCAGTTATACATGTATATGTTATTTTTCATATTCTCTTCCATTATGGTTTGTCACAGAATGTTGAATATAGTTCCCTGTGCTATACAGTATGACCTTGTTGTTTATCCATCCTATATATAATAGTTTGCCTCTGTAAACTATTTAGGCAGGATTTCTGAGAGATCTAAATGTGCATTGGGCAGGGCAAAGCTCCAAGAGGGTGACAGGTGTTGTACTATTTCCTAAACCCATTTTGCATGGGACTCACTTTTTGAAGAGCTTCACCTAAGAGTAGTATTCCACAGAACACATTAAATTAATGGTGACAAGGATTCTATGAATTCACTTACTTTCTGAGTATTCAGACAAGGATCCTTCACAGACAAAAATGATTCTCCCTTAGCCTCATATAATTTAGGTTTAAAAGAGTAATTTGGGCATATATTGAGAAAGGCTTTTTTTCTCTGCTCTTTCTATTCCATATTATTCTTCATATTATATCAGTCCATTATTAAAAGGTGTTTATTTGTTGTTGTTGTTGTTGTTGTTTTGCGGTACGCGGGCCTCTCACTGTTGTGGCCTCTCCCGTTGTGGAGCACAGGCTCCGGACGCGCTGGCTCAGCGGCCATGGCTCACGGGCAGCCTCTCCGCGGCATGTGGGATCTTCCCGGACCGGGGCACGAACCCGTGTCCCCCGCATTGGCAGGCGGACTCTCAACCACTGCGCCACCAGGGAAGCCCAAAAGGTGTTTTATTGTGAACATACTGTATACATAGAAGTATACTGGGTGCTCAGAGAGAAATAAAATGAATTTATGGTCTGGTATCGGTTTTTCTGAGACTTATGATATAGCTGTACTGCAGTTCAGGTACCTCTGACATCATCCATTTGAACCACTCCAAGGCAACCAGCAGAGCTAGGCTGGGCCCTGAGCACCTCTTGAGTGACTTCACATACATAGGTTTATTTAAAATTTCCGGTACCCCTAAGAAGTAAGCCCTCTAAATATCCTGCTTTGCAGAGAGAAAGCAGGATCACGGGGGTCACAGAGCGAGGAAATGGCAAAGTCTGGATTCAAACCCAGGTTTCTGACTGGAGTTCTGCCTCTTTATCATCATATTTTCAGTTTGTACATGGTTCTAAAAACTGATAGAGTTAGACAAGCACTAGGACTGAAGTTAGTGATCTATGTTTCGTAGATAATTTTTCCATTAAATAATTGTGACTGTTTGCACATTACCTAACTTCGTTGGCTTCAGGTTATTCATCTATGTAATTATATTAGTTATACCTTTTTATATGTCTATCTCAAAACATAGTAGATTTTAAACTTTTTAAAGAAGTTTTTTTTTTTTTTAAACAAAGTGTTATTCAGAATTCCAGTTAATGAGAGATAAACAAAAAAGTTTATTTTCAATGAAAAGGCGATGGCAGGAAGCATTGAAGAAGAAGTAAGTCCTCAAAATTTGCTTCCTTCCTCTTGCCCAGTCTGAATACAGGCTACCTTAATAACAACTTTACATATCAATAACAACTTTGCTTAAAAAAATTCTCTTTCACATACTTTGTCATTTTAATATTCTCATATATCTAAATTTGCTTTGTATAAATCCAGTATTAAATAAATTAGTGGTACTATGTTGCTAAATTAGTGAGTCATATCTGTTCCCCCCCATTTTCTGGAATGCAGAACCTTTCAAATATTATATCAATAATATCTAATGCCTATGACAGAAGACAAATACATTTTTCATTACATTCTTAAAATTTATAGCTTTAATCATGCATGAGAATCATCTTCAGAATTCTAAACTTCCTTAAACACAATTCCTTTTTCATATTTACTGAATTTTTGAAATAAGATAACAAATACTATAATACAGCTGAGATCTAAAAGGACAGAGATTTATTGATTATAAATCTTTGTTTAATTTAGTACAAATATCAAAAGTGTTCCTGAAAGGAAGTTCTAATGTATTGCTGAAGTAGATTTAATCTAATTTTTAATGTTTATATTTCTGACATATTCAACACAAAGCAAATAAATTCCAACAAAAATTAAGAATTTCAGTTGGAAAATAAAATTAGTTGGCTACCAGATCTCCTGTGTGTATTGGGGGAGAAAGTGTGGGGTTCACTATTAGTTTTATTGGAATTGTTACTTAGATGATAATGTAAACTTTATTTTTATTACATTTTCAAATAAAATAACATGCTTATCACTGAATATAAAAATAAATCTATTTCAGAAAGAGTGAACTATAGTATTACTTAAAATTAGGGTATGGAAGTTTTTAAAATACATAAAATGTATAATTTGCATTATTCTTGAAGGCTTTCTTTGAATTCTTTAGTCCACATTTATTTCTCCCTTCTGTTAATGCTTATATACAAATAACACTTATAGGAGCTCATTTAGTATATGAAATGCTGAGAGAATGCAATAGCATGTACAGGCTTTAATCTAAAAGACATGTGGGCGTGTGGATTGTGAAAGAATGGCTCATACATACATCTAATCAGGCCTTCATCTGTAGTCCTACAGTTGCAAATATGAAAGAGGACAAGTTTTAGCACATGATATAAACACTCACCCAGACACTACCATGGGCTTAAAGAGGACTAATTACCAGGATCTCAATTTGAAGAAAAACAATGTTTAAGGACTATCCATAAAGAAAGAGGACAAAAGCAACAAATGACATATACTATAAACTTCAATTTTCTTTCATATGCAAACACATATATGTTTCCAGCTCAAAGCAGTGGTTTGTAAAAAATCTTCAAACCTCTTAGCTCTATGGAAGCTCTACCTTTTGTCTTTTGCCTTTTAAGTTAATTCTGTGGGTTAATAAGCCAAGAGTATGACAGGTTTTATTTTTAAACTCAGTCCTGGTGTGGTTATGGTACATAATTTTCACTAATATATCTGATTATATGTATTTCATATAATTTTTGAGTTGTTTCCTATGAAGCTGATGTTAAAACTTATAACGTCTTCCAGAAGAAACATTGTTTATTTCAAATTAGTACATCCAAAACTCTTCACGTACTTCTAGAGATTTTTCCAAGGTATATGCCAAGGTAACTCCAGGCCTGCTGAATTAGAAGTTTCATGGGTGGGATTCAAGAATATCTATCTTTATTTTTATTTTTTTTTTGGTGTAGTTTATGCAGTATTTTTGTACTGGGGTTGGAGTTCTGTCAATATTGATCTATATAAGTATTATTTCTGAAATATGAACAATTTGTCTTGTTTATTGTAGCATTACCAGTATCCTGTACAAAGTTTGGAACACTGAAGATCTTCTGATAGGCAAATGGTTTTAAAAATAGCTTAAAATTAACAGATATATAACCAAATTTTAAAATTGAGAGTAATTGTTGATTTTATTTTAAATGTTTTTGATATTTACTTTGCCCTTATTTCCTCCTCAGGTAGCTACTTTAAATTTTGTAATTTTGGATTATTGGTTGGCTTTTCATTTAATGAACTTGGTTGTTTATAGTCAGCCATCTGAAGCTTTGGCTATCTCTGTTAAAATAGTTCACTGCTCTAAAGTCTTCTTTCTTTTTTGTTTGTTTGTTTAGTGGCTCCTTTGATTCAATTTATGCAGAATTCTAGAAAATCCAAACAGATTTCTTATGACAGAAGTATATCAATGATTGCCTAGGAATAGAGGTGGCTTATGGGAGGGAGGGATTGTAGAGGGCATGAGGAAACTTCAGACGATACATATGGTCCTAAGGTTTTTACATATGTAGAAACCTACTATACTTTTAAATGCATGCAGTTTAGTGTATGTCAATATTTTTCTTCCAGTTTTATTGAGATATAATTGACATACAGAACTGTATAAATTTAGGTATACAGTGGAATGATTTGATTTACATACTCATGAAGTGATTATCAAAATAAGTTTAGTGAATCGTCATCTCATATAGGTACACAATTAAAGAAACAGGAAAAAAAATGTGTCGTGATGAGAACTCAACATTTACTCTCTTAACAACTTTCATATAACATACAGCAGTGTTAACTATATTTATCATGTTGTATTTTACATCCCTAGTACTTATTTACCATATAACTGGAAGTTTGTACCTTTTGACTGCTTTCTTCCAATTCCTCATATACCTTCACCTTCCCCCCACCCCACCCCCGTCTCTGGTAACCGCATCTGATCTCTTGTTCTATGAGTTTGTTTATTTGTTTTTGAGGTATAGTTGATTCTCAACACTATGTTAGTTTCTGCTACACAACATAGTGATTTGATACCTCTATACATTTCAAACTGATAACCATGATAAGTCTAGTTATGATATGTCACCATACAAAAACATTACATAGTTATTAACTATGTTCTCCACACTGTACACTTCATACCCATAACTCACTCATTTTGCAACTGGAAGTTTTGTACCTTTGACTCTCTCTCTCCTATTTCTTAATATCTTTATTCTTGATAAGCCAGAACATACATGTCTTTTAGGAATACAATCATTTTTTACTAATACATTATCCATTCAAATTTCATGAATTGTGCAGGTCCCAGTTAAATGGCTGGTTCTATTCCCAGTAGCAATCAGGAAATCTCTTTCCATAATCCAGTTTCATTAATTGAGAAATTAGGGTTTAGAGAAAAAGATTAGGTTCCCAAACAGATGAATAAGTAAAGAACTATGATTGAAATCAAAGTCTGCATAGCTGCAAACCCTTGTTCTTAAACAGGGCAGCATGGTATTACCTTTATTATTAACTTTTTTGTTTTCTTATTTGTCAAATCAGGAAAAATCTAAATGATTACCTTACTTCAGTACTCAGATTTGATTTCTCCTAGGGTCAATACTTTTATTTTAAACAGCTATATTATGGTATAATTGAAATACATAAACTGAACATACTTAAAGTGTTCAATTTATATGTATTGACATAGTTATACCCCTGTAAAATCATTACAACAATCAAGATAATGAACCTATCCATTACCCCCACATACAAATTTTTTTGTGCCTGTTTGTAATGCCTCCATCCAGCCTTATCCAGTCTTCTTTCTTACCCTCCCACGGTAATCACTGATCTTTCTGTCAAAGTCAACTTACATTTTCTAAAATTTTACAAAGAATCATACAGAATGTACTGTTTTTGGTCTTGACTCTTTCACTCAGCATAGTTATTTTGAAAGTTGTATATGTTGATAAGTCGTATAAATTATATATGCTTTTTTATGTTGATAAGTAGTATTTCATTGCACAGATATTTTGGTTATTCCAAATATAGCTGCCGTAAACAACTGTGTTCAAGTCTTTGTATGGAATTATCCTTTATTTCACTTGGGGAAATACCTAGGATTAGAATGGCTGGATCATATGGTAAGTGTATGTTTATCTTTGAGAAACTGCAAAACTGTTTTTACAAAGTGATTGTCTCAGTTTATATTGCCACAAGCAGTGTATGAAAGCTCTAATCCCCCACATCCTAGTCAGCATTTGAAATAGTCAATTGTTTGTTCTCTCTTATTGTTGTTATTTTTTGTGTGTTTTAAGCTTTAGCCATTTTAACAGGTGTGCAGTGATATCTTATTGTAGTTTTAATTTATATTTCTCTAATGACTAACAATGTGTAGCATCATTTCGTGTGTTTGTTTGCCATTCATATATCTACTCTGGTGGACTTTTGAAATCTTTTGCTCATTTTTAATTGGGTTTGCTGTGTATTATTGCATCTTGAGAGTGCTTTATGTATTTGTAGACTTTAGTTTTTTGATTTGCAAATATTTTACCAAGTCTTGTGTTTTCATTTGTTTAACAGTTTCTTTTTAAGAGTAGGTATTCTTACTTTCATTGAAGTACAATTTATCAATTATTTTCTCAAGGACCATATTTTTAGTGTGTATCTAGGAAATTTTTGCATAACTAGGGTTCACAATGGTTTTGTATTATATTTTATTCCAGACATCACAATTTTAGGTTTTCCCATTTAAATTTATGATTTATTTTGAGTTAATGGTTTATATGATGCAAGTTGTGGATCAAATATCTTATATTATTTGCATATGGTATCCAGTTGTTTTGGCACCACTTGTTGAAAAGACTATCCTTTTTCCACTTAATTGTTTTGCACCTTTGTTAAAATTCAGCTACCCATATGTATATGGGTCTCTTTCTGAATGCTCTATTATGTTCCATATTTCTATTTTGAAACTAGCACCACATTGTCCTATTTAATGTAACTTTATAGTAAGTCTACAAACATAGCTGTTTTACAATGTTTCTTTGACCTGTGGGTCCTTTGAATGGTTATATGAATTTTAGAATCAGATTTCAAGCTTCTATGAAAGAGCCTAGGGGCTTCCCTGGTGGCGCGGTGGTTGGGAGTCCGCCTGCCGATGCAGGGGACATGGGTTCGTGCCCCAGAGCGGTTGGGCCCGTGAGCCATGGCCGCTGAGCCTGCGTGTCCGGAGCCTGTGCTCCGCAATGGGAGAGGCCACAACAGTGAGAGGCCCGCGTACTGCAAAAAAAAAAAAAAAAAAAAAAAAAGAATGGTGATTTAGAATAAATCTTTTGAGCACTAATTTTTAGAATGTCCACAAATTAGTATCTGTGGTCAAATTCTCAAGATTATTGATGTTTAGATAACTTTTATATATGTATATACAAATTACTTAATTTAGTAAGGCCCATTGTCTATCCAGTGCATCCTCCCAGCTCTTACCATGCTAATGGATATGTTCGACTACAAGCATCTGTTTTCTTCTGAAGCTCATCATTTATCACCCACATAAACTAAAAAAGTACATTTTGGATTTACATTCTTAAATGTATTTTGATTCCTAGTATTTTACTGTATATTAAAATTGTCTTTGCTTTTGTTTGTCCATAATTTTTTAAGCTTCAATATGATATTGTTCTATCATTCCAAGGACCTCTGAATTCCACCCAAGGCTTTCATGATTTTACAGATTACAAGAATACTTGTTCTAGCTTCTCCCAGGTTAAAAATTTTAATGTATTCTATTATTTTTCCTTCATTTCTTTGGTTTTGATCTCTGTTAATTTCTCCTCCTGAATATTTTTTTCTCTTTATATCTTTAACTATTTATTTTCTTTGGAGAATATGAACTGTATCCCGGCTTCTTCTCAAAATAAGTTAATATTTTGTTTGGGACCTTGACATTTTTCATGAAATATTCCATTAACCTTTTAATTACAGCAGCATAATGTCCACTGAAGATGAATACCATGACTTTCAAATCTCTTTTATGGGTTCTAAAAGGTAGTGTAAAGTTGATCATCCTATGTATAAAGTTTGGATTACTTTTTATCTAAATGCGTTCCCTTGCTCTCACCTAAATAGAAGCTCATTTGTCAATGCATACCTACTTTTATTCTTTCATTCCTCCTAGACAACCTACCCCTTACCAGTTTTGAGGAATACATGGTTGATTTTCTGTTCTCCCTTCCCTAATGTACTCCCTGGAGAACTGTTGTCATTGTTACAGCAATCAACAGTTTTCAGAATCTATTTAAAGGTTTCATAAGTGCAGCTGAAGAACTGGCCTACCTTCTCTATTTTTATGAATGAAAGTGCACTCAAACACTGGCTAGAACATCTAATGGAGATATATTTTACGCTTTAATCTTCCAAATCCTGTCCCCTTTCTCAGGTGGTCACTAAGTGTATATTAAAGTTTAAATAATTGTCACAAATACGGAGATGGCACGGAGGTTCATACTGTAAACTTGTTCAAATCATTTTTGTCAAATTGCTACACAGCAATATAATTTGGAATTTATTATGAATTCCATATAGCTCTCAGCCCATGTTACTCTGTGTACATATTTCCATGGTATACATTCTTTCAGTATGCAAAGCACATGAGTGTACAGTCTGCAGGGGCTGTGCATGGTGACATAAGTATTTTCCAGCATTAAAAAAAATAAAGAATATAACATGTTCTTATAACCTTAAATGTCTGGATGAATAGTGAAAAATAAAATCAACTAAGCATTCTGATCTATATTAGCGGAAATGTACTTCATGAAACACTAGCAATTGAGCTGTTAAAGATTTCTATCTTAAAAATATTAATCAAAAAGTCCCTATTCCTATAATTTAAAAAAGATTTTATACTCCTCTATCTTTCTTGCAGATTGAGACTCCTTATTAACGTAAGGAGATTCTCTTTGGTCTGAAATATTTTCTTACAAACTTTAATTAGACTTAAAAACATTATAATAACCTATTTGCTACGCAATAACTAGTTACTCATGATAGCACAATCTTGAGAAATGGCCTGGGAAGTATAAAAGTTAATAATGCTAATTGAAAAAAATATTATACCCCTAAGTTCAATACCTTTCATGATACTCACAGGTATATGATGGTGATCAAGAAATATTTTTGAGTGGCTAAATGAATGCTTGGCATTTTATGTATCTATATCTGTCTATCTATTTATCTCTATATTTTATTATTTTTAGAATTTACTAGGCACACCAAACCATAGATCACACATGCAGAATGAAAAACTGAGGTAATTGTTTTCATGATTCAAGCATTTCATGAAATATTCATGAGTAAGAATTTTAGCATACACCTTCTCTTAGTTTGCATTATGTTGAAATTTTTCTTAATTCACCATTTCAGTTTGAATATATGGACTCTGTTTAGGCATATAATATGTTGTATTTATTATACTTTTAATTTGTTATAAAATTTTAAGTGCTAGGTTTCATAAATAATATAGTGGACACTACACATGCCTGATTGCCCTATCTTAGTAAATTTCTTTATGTTTTAGTAAGTATGTATGCTGCAATTTGCATTCTGGTTGCAATAAAGGAGGAAAGGCAAAAGACATAGTTTTACACAACATTTAACAAGACTATGTTTTATTACAGAAGCTGTGGAACTGACCTCTGGTATTAGGTTCTCCGAGGAATACTAAAAGTAAGAGAAACACATTAATATTAAAGCCATTTATGCAATTTTTAGACAGCTGCAAAAGGTCTAAATCCTTTTTCTTTCTTTGCTGAAGGACTGTGATAGTAGATTTGTGACCTTCATTATTAACAACAAAAAGATTCCTTCTTCTACAACCTACTGAATTTACCAAAAATCATGAACTTGTACTAACCAGATCCAACCTCTCTGTAGATAAATTAATCACAGTTTACTAAATAGTGAAGCTAATATAGAATATTTAATTTAGAAATAGTTTCTCATGTAGAAGAAAATTTTAGAAATAGAGTTAAATGGAAATGAATAACATTCAAAATGCATTTTTCTTTTTCTATCTTATATTCAGTACATTTCTTAGAACTTACGATGTATACTGATGTGACAAGTTATGTATTAGAAGTATCTTTAAGCAGTGGAATAATCAATTTGAAGTAGGATATATACTCAAGAGATCTAAAGTCTACTTTTCTCTAACAATAGAAATATGTGTAAACCATTTTATAAACACATTTTGGTCATTCTCAATTTGCAGTAAAATAATTTGGGGGGACACTTAGGCAATTTAATTGGATTTTAGATGTAGCATTTTGATGCTTACATAACCAAGGCACATATTCATAGAATGATGTAATTGTCTGGAAGTATTCCTTTAATAAAGAATTTAGGCTCTGGCAGGACATACTAATAAGATATACTTAGGTATGATAGATTCATCCACTGATTATGCTTCCCTCAGATTCTGTGTGTGTGTGTATGTGTGTGTACATTAAGTATATTTTTGATATTATATTTCAAGAATGTTTACATTATTTATAAAACTTCTATAATGTCTGCATTTTTCCTTGTGATATTCATACCATAGATAGAAAAATATTGTACATCTACTTTTGTGTACAAATGTAAATTCAAAGGAAGTTATTTTGAGTATAAAATTAATTTTAAGTAACAAATGGATTTAGAGATTATACACTTAAAATATATATGATGAAACTTTAATTCTCCAAAGTATTAAGCATAAAAAGCATATTTTTAAAGCTATTTACTTATAATTTTATTGATTGTTGCCCAAAAATAGGAAGTCCCGTGGAGCATCTGAACATGCTAATGGATAATTATATAAAATACTTACTCATTATTTCAAAAAGATATAATCAAATTTCTGAGAAAAACAAAAAAGAAAAATATCTAATTTTTAATAGAATGTACAGCTAATTTAGTAATATTTGTGTCTTCATAATTTATAAACAAAAAGAAATATTTTATTGCTAGCTTTAAAACATACTCTAAAGGAGCTTATCATTTAACTGGGGACTCAATTTAACTATGGTGCATTTGTTGGTTAAGGAGGTAAAAGAAACAAAAATATTTACCATATTCAGTAAAATTTTAAAGGATTTTTGAGAGAGGGGTCAGTTTGTACCAAGACAGCTCACAAAATATCCAAAAGAAAGTTATCTAGAAAAATGAAGCTGGTTTATGAACCGCCCCCTGTAAAAAAAGGTTAAGGAGGATGACGGTTCCAGGAAAAAAAAAACACACACAAAGAAAATGACTGGTATGTATTCTGAGAGTTTGGCTAGCAAATGTAGCAGCCTGGCTACAGAAGCATTTGAGAAGAAAATGCAATCAGAATATTTCCACAAACGAAAATTCTACCAAAAAAAAAAAAAAAGCTACATTAATCAAGTTAAATTGTTAAATATCATGTACTTCTAATCATAAGCCTCATTTTTCTTTATAGTACCCTAACAGGGAAACTTTTTCTGGTGATTTTGAGCCATTGATTCACCAGTCCTCTTCATTGAAATGACCTACCTGGATCATTCTACTTAGAGATACACAATAGTCCAAAACTCTCATCCCTAAATTTACCCTGTCCCCACCAAGAGAACATATCTGCTTATCTCCCATTCTCCTATTTTCCAATTACCTTTATCTCCCAACACACACTAGTAGCTCAATGTGTTAAGCCTTATAGCATAGTTATGTTAAACAGCAATAATAATAATAATAAAAACCTTCTAGAAACACAGTACTTTAAATCATAATAAACAAAAGAAATGTGGACATTGTTAGCAATTTGAGAATTAGTGGGAATCAAGGGGTCTTTTAAAGTTATTTTCTAGGTTCCAGACCTACCCTCGAATACTCAGGTTAATGAGATTTCTTGTGATTTTTAATAGTACTATAATCTACAGTCATCAACCATTAAAACAAAAGTCTTTTGATCAGAACACTCCTCTGAATGTTTAAGTGGATATTCTTTGAAAGCACTTTTTAAAAAATTTTATTAGATTAATTTGGACTTGTCTTTTATTGACTCATGAACTCCAAATACCCACAGTGATTCTCAGTGCTCAATCATGTTTACTCTATTTGTTAACTCTGATGCCATAGTTTATAAGATGTGTTAGAAATTTTTTTTATTAATTGGACAAGATAATGAGATTATAACTCAAAGAACCTCAAATTCTCAGAACTGTGAAAAATATCAAAGTGTATATTGATGATGATAATATGTTAACAAAGATATTTTGTTAATTGTTTAAAATTCTCTCATTGTCAGTGTTTACTTCTGAATTTGGGTGAGTTTTTTTTTTTTTTTTTTTTCCCTCTACTAACATTGTAACAGCTTAGCCAAGTCTCTAAAAGTGTTTTATTCCCGGGGCGGGGGGGGGGGGGGGGGGGGGGAAGAATGAAATTATATTCACCATATTTTGGCAGCATATTCAGGAAAAAAATGTATTTACTTTCAAAGATAATTTATTTTTCCTTTATAACTAAGGGAATTAAAATGATCTTTCATTTAGTATATCCACTAGGGACAGAGCAAAATGTTCTTAGTTTATCATAATTATTCTGCAGAAAATTTAGCTTTCCCTTAAGAAATCCAGTGAGAAGAAGCACTTTGCTTAAAATGGCTGAATCACACTTCTCAGGAGGCTATCCCAAGAAGCAGCTGTTTTCGATCTTCATCCACTCCTGAAGTGCTATCATTAACAGTTTTACCAATCACGTGCTGTAAATTACAAGCATGCTCCATCTAGTTCATTTTTTGGATAGGTATTGCAATTTAAAAAGGTGATTTCCGTATGATTTTTAATTTGACTTCAGCTCCCTGGGACCACTCTCCATTGCATGTATGTGACTACTTTCCCTGAAAATAAATGAAATGTAGCTATGAATATCAGTAAATAAGTAGGATGTAGTAAATGGTGATAGATGAATAGATATATAAATTTTTTGCTAAAATATTTTAAAGTGTTATTAGAAAGAATATTATTCACCATCCTGAGTTATTTTCTGCCTTAGGTTATTTGACCAACCCTGGGATTAGTATTAGAATGTTCTCAAAGCCTGGTTTTTATTATGATTTTTAAGCATGACAGTCTCATTGAGTACAAAGCATATTTGTTCAGTAAGTACATAGGGCTAATACCATCGGTTAACAAAATTCTCCAGCATGCACATGGTTACTAATGTAATAGGACAACATCATTCACCTGCATATGTTCATGTGATGTAGAATGTTTCTGAGGCCTTCTTAATAAAATGTGTGTATACTCATGTCAGTTCCTCTAGATCCTGCCTAAGGGCAAAGAACTGAAAAAATTTGTTCTCCTTAAAAAGAAGAAAGGGATAACTATAATCAGGCTATGAACTAATTGGTATCCCCAAATGACAATGTAGCACAAGACTTTTTGTTTCAACTTTATGAAGAAGTCTTGATTATCAAGTAGAGCACAAATAAAAGAAATTACAATTTTAAATCATAGGCATATAATTATAATTTTGAAAAAAATGCATATTTTTACATTTAAATTTTATTTTCTGGAAATTAGAGTAATGGGGAAAGTCAAACTGAAAAATATAATTAAAATAATAAACCTTTCAAGTACTCAAAACAATTGAGCAAAGATCATATAATATAGAGTCTTAAAGGGAATGGTATTGACAAACAAGAATGACTTATAATCACCCTATGAAATTCTATTAGTAAAGTTCTGGAGAAGAGGATATTAATATTTTACTTTAAAACTCTCCATACTTATATATCTCTGGATGATCTTTTATAGAATAAAACACAGGAGTCAAATCTTTGTGAATAAACACTTTTAACTCAATATTATCTGATGTCTCCTGATACTCCTACTTAATTTCTATAGGTGTGTGGAAATTTATGATAATACCATTCTGTACTTCTGAAACTCTGGCATACCTATACAACTTCTTGATCTAATTAAATAAGATATTAGTAATAATTGGATCTACTTATTTTGACCATAATTTCAAATTAATGGTCGTACATTGCTTATGCTTACTTACAAGTTTGTTGTCTTAAAATGTCCCCGTGTTGTGTTGTCTTAAAACATTTCATGTGGAACCAAGATGTATTTAGACTGCATTTATGGGCTGTCGTTTTCTTATGTTTTTCACTACTCTTTCTCTATTAACCTTCATAAATTATTCATCAGGGAAAGCAGGGGTAATTGTGTGACTCAGAGTCTAGACCTGATGAACAATAGTAGTGATAGAGTAGTAGTAAAAAAGAAATTGATAATTTCTATATTGCAAAAGCTACTGTACTTTATAAATTCAAAATGATTTTAATAATTGAGTTAAACATGCTGTTTTTTCCTGATATTTTCCTATTAACTGAAATAACTGAAGAATACATGTGAAAATTACATAACAATAATTTGCTTCTGATACAGAATAAAACTGGGTTATTCAGTTGCTTCTTGGCTTTAAATTTCTGTTTCATTTAAAATTTCTTGTATAATTTGCTTCCCCACAGTTGATAAGCTAAGATTAGACAACTTTAAGAACTTACTTCTGATCTACTGGGTCCTTCTATATTTGCATAAGATGACAAGAAATCCTGCCTTATAATCACTTATGCAAATTAAAGTAATTATATAGCATTTTATATAAGTAGATTAAAAAGTTATGATAGTACAGGGGTTAATACTAACCTGTTGAGGATAAAAATTCAAAATATGAAAATCAGTTGCATTTCTATGCAGTAAGAACAAACTATCAAAAAAAGAAATAAAAACAATCCAGTTGCAATAGCATCAGGAAAACAAACCAACCAAAAAGCCTTAGGAATTACTTTAACCAATGAGGTGAAAGAAGCTGAAGCAAACACAAATAAATGGAAAGGCATGTTCATAATTGGAGGAATTAATACTGTTAAAATGTCCATACTACCCAAAAAATCTATAGATTCAATGCAATTCCTGTCAAAATTCCAATGACATTTTTCACAGAAATATCAATGTGTGTATATGTTAATCCCAAACTCTTAATTTATCTCTGCCCTTCCCCCCCCCCCACCCCAGCTATCCCTTTTGGTAACCATAAGTTTGTTTTCTATGTCTGTGAGTCTATTTCTGGTTTGGAAACAAGTTCATTTGTATTGTTTTTTTCAGATTCCATGTATAATCGATACCATATATTTGATTTTCTCTGTCCGATTTACTTTACTTAGTATGATATCTCTAGTTCCATCCATATTGCTGCAAATGCCATTATTTTATTCTTTTCATGGCTGAGTAATATTCCATTGTATATATATACCAAATCTTCTTTATCCATTCATCTGTTGATGGACATTTATGTTACTTCCATGTTTTGGCTATTATAAATAGTGCTGCTCTGAAAATTGAAGTGAAAAAAAAACATAATAAGAGGGGATGGAGGTGTTAGGTGTTAACTGATCTTGTAGTAATCATTTTCAATATATACATTGCACATTTTAAACTTACATACGTTAATGTCAATATTATCTCAATAAAGCTGGAAAAAAGAAGAAAGGCAAAACAAAACAAAAAACCTTAGGAGAACCACCACTGGGTTGTTCCTTGATTCTTGAGGTCCCTAGCCAATCTGCCTTCTTCTCTCCACTTTTCACAGTCTTCTCATGTTTGTTTTATACATCATATTCAGGGTTTTTAGTTTACTTAGTGGGAGGACTAAGGAAAAGCATGTCTAGTCCATCTTCCCAGGAGAAGAACTCTACCCTCTTGTTTTATAACGTGCTTTCAATGGAATATATTTTCATGCAAATGTATATCTCACAGTATAATTTTAAAAAACAGACCTGCTTATGTAAGACGAGGATACAGTGATTAACACCCTTCTGAGTGTAATTTAAAAATACGTATAAAAGCCTTGAAAATATCATATAGTTAAGTTAGTGATGTCTGTCAGCCAGGTCTGAGCATCTCAATTCTGCTCGTTGACTTGATTAATCAATATCAGCCACCTTTGGAGGTGAAAAATATCGTGGGAAGGAAGATGAAAAATTAGTGAGTAGAAAGATGAAGCAAATTGTTTAAATTACAAAGCTGTGATTCAAAGTTCAGATCATCTGATTCTAAGCCAGGTCTTTTTAATTTAGATGGGATAAAAGAAACACATGAAGCAATGCACAATTTTAAAAAAATTAAAGTATAGAATAAGAAGGTGGCAATCCACATGAAAAATGTAATTTAGAATATTTGTAGAAAAATAGTTAACATGAATAAATGCATTTTGATTATTTTAAAGATTAATGCATGATTTCTTCAGCATCAGTCATTAATTAGAACTTCCAAAATATAGCAACTTATTACTATATAAATGGTTGGGAGTTAGTGATTTGGTAATAGTTTGTTTTCTTCATTACTGTCCAGTCCTCAGGATGAGGTCTCCCTATTTATAAAGGATATTTCTCATTTTGTCTTCCTCAAATACATCTTTTGATAAATATCTTTATTTAAACATATGCGTGTAGATGATGGTGGGAAGCATATCACTCCATCCCCTGGCCACATGAACGATTAACAATGGTGCCAATCATAGTGTTACATTCCCTTCGACACAGCCCTTGTTCCAAGGATATGTTCATGATCGAAGCCAGCTAATCAGAATAGTTTCTTTGTGGTTACAGAGGAGTCATGTAACTTCAAAGAGGTGAGACTAAAGATGTCTAGGGCCAGATGTCCAATCTTTGGAAAAGTTGCTCAGAGAGAATTATGCTGACAGTTTTGAGAGTATGAAAGCAAAGGAGTGATGGCATTTGTGTCATTGTTTCTATTTATCTTGAAGGCCAGTCCCACCTGCTTCACAAATTGCCCATTTTCAATGTCTTAATTCAATTTATTTCTTTCATGTGCACACAAGGAGTCCTGATTGACTGCATACTCCTCAAATATCTCCGATAAGGGGAAAATATGTATACATGATGATATGTCATTCTTTCTGAACATTATTGTTTGGTATGTTTTAGTTTGTCAGGAATATCTAGATTTGAAAACTGGAAGAATGTTTCTGTCCTTCAAATGTTCTTCTCCCAATCAACCTCAGTAGGCTGATCTGCCTGCTCAAGGACCTCATGTATTAGAAGTGCTAAAATTTTATAACATGCTGTGACTATATTTCCTATGATTATGGAATATATCTATTATGTGCTTCATGCCACTGATTGCCACTTTAAACAGATTTGTTAGAAAAGAATTTACATATTAATTCATATCAAATATTACTAATAATATTACTAATATATTACTAATATGACCTGAAGTCTTTATCGTCCCCATCAAAATGCCAAAATCGCTCTCTCTGCATCTCTGTCTCTGAATCTCTCTTGTAGTTGTTATTGTGGTGGCCATGGTCCTTGGAATTTAGACATTTGGTTTGAAGGAAATCTGAAAATATGTTACATCATAATGTTATAGTAAAAGGTGACAGCTTAAGATGATCTCTCAGTGAAATTTGTGCTTTAAGAGCAGACTTAAAACCTAAATTAAGTACTATAGACTAAAGATGAGATTTTTTTGACACCATTGTAAACTGGATGGGTGAGACATTTTTAGCTCTAGGAACTACAAAGAAGACTATTTGTCCCACCGCCCCAGGACAAAACAAGTCTAAAGTTTTTGTATACATCTCAGATAAGACTTAAACAGATTCCTGGAGTCTTAGAGTTAAAAAACAACAACAACAACAACAAAAACTCCAGAGGCTATATATCCTACACATTTACTATAACGTTAAAAAATCTGACAAGCAGAGAGGATATTTAACAAAGCCATACAAGGATTCTGAGTTCTGGCTTGGGACTTTCCCCTTCTGTAGTACTGTTGTGTTTGGAGTAATATAAATAGACTTGGACTGGGATTGTATGGGAAAGGGCCATATTGTTTAGAGCACCTTCATGGGGACCTAGATCTTAATAACCTTCATTTATGTGTGTTTGTGAAATTACTATCCATCTACGCTACACTCAGCAGTAGTATGTAGCTTAAGTTTAAATTGTTTATGATTGTATTGGCATTATCATTTGTTTACATTTTACGATGAATAGTGACTTCATTTTTATTTTTCAGATATCCAAGTCAGCAATTCACATTTGAATATCTACCAATTTGTATATTTTATTTGGCAAAACTGATACAATAGCCTTCTTACTTTCCAGATGATTTTGTTTATATTTTATTTTGAAGTCTAAATTTCTACTTAATCAATTTGTATAAATAACATTATTTATACCAGTAAAAGCTCTCAAACAATACAAGGAGGTAAGTGCCACAAAGACAGAAGTCAATTGATTGTGAAGAGAAATCAGGAACAGTAATATTTTGAATGATAAATGTGGTTACTTGAATAACGTATGCAGTCCCTGAGCAGAAAATAAACTGATTAATTCATTTTAAATGCCACGTAAAGACAGGTATATTTTTCTCATTTTAATATAATAATAAGGTATTGAAAATATAAACCAGACATTCAGAGTCCAATTATAAATTAATTTTTATGTTGAAGTGAGTAAATAAGAGTAAGAGATCATAGAAAACAGTTCAAAAGAATTCTTTCGTCTCAATTTGCTACTTTACCAGCCCAGAAACTGTAAATGAAGAGGAAAAAATTACAAATAAAAGTGTGTGTACCTCCTGGGGAGATAGACTTTTTTGGTAGAACTCTTCTGTGAAACCATATCTTTTAGCTCAAAACTATGAGAAGAAATACATTGTATTTCAAGTTGTAAGTGTTTTAACAACAAAGATTGAATTATGTGATAATATACTGGGAATCAGTGGGTATTCAGTACAAGTTGTGCTATCACCCTTAAAAGTGTGTCCTAGGAGTGTGCAGATGTGTACAGTGTACCACAACACTGTTGTGTGAGTAGCACACTGGTGTAGTCATTGGTTTCACACCTGGAGAAGGATCAGAGTCCTTTGGATTTTCAGTTCCCTTGACCTTAATTGCTACTGGCACTCACCCATCCACCCCTCTAGCTACTGGATCAGGAGTTTTTAGAGGCCTCAAACTAGGGGAAAGTGACCAAAGGGGAAACATGCATAGTGAATGCAGAGTCAAAATCAACCTTAAAAGAAAAAAAGTAATCATAAGTAAATAGAACTTATACTAAATAAATTTTTTTTAATTGAACACTTCTGATAAATATTTTTTGACCACACAGTAAACTAGTCTTACTTGAAACCATCATGATGGATAGAATATCAGAGCAATAGAAAAAAGTGTGGTCCCTGATAACAGGAACTGCTAAATCAGGGGCTGATAAATCAAGAAATTTGAGATCTGTCATATCACTGAGCTCTCAAGTAAGATAAAAAAATACTTTTACTTTTAAAGCCATCTGGATTCAGGATTATTTTACATGTAGTTGAAACATATTTACAGGATCACGACTGTAATTATACCTTTGTATATTCTGATATTTCTGACTGAAACCTCTTTTGTTTTTGGATTGTAGCGGTTTTAATTTTTTGTTTCTTTTTGTTTTTTTAAAATATTTTAATTGAGATATAATTGATTTAAAATATTATATTAGTTTTAGGTGTACAATATAGTGATTTATAGTTATTATAAAATATTGGATATATTCCCTGTTCTCTACACTGTATCCTTGTAGCTCATTTATTTTATAAGTAATAGTTTGCACCCCTTAATCCTCTACCCCTATCTTACTCCTCCTCCTTTCCTCTCTCTACTGATAACCACTAGTGTTTTCTCTATATCTATGAATCTGTTTCTTTTTTGTTATATTCAATAGTTTATTTGCTTTTTTAGATTCCACACATAAGTTATAACATACAGTATTTGTCTTTCTCTGTCTAACTTATTTCACTAAGCATTATAACTTCCAGGTCCATCCATGTTGTTACAAATGGCAAAATTTCATTATTTTTCATGGTTGAGTAGTATTCTATGGTATGTATGCACACTACATCTTCTTTATCCATTTCTCTGTTGATGGACACAGATTGCTTCTACATCTTGGCTATTGTAAATAATGCTTCTATGAACACTGGGGTACATGTATCTTTTTGAATTAGTGTTTTCATTTTCTTCAGATATATACACGGCTGGAATTGCCGGATCATATGGTGGTTCTATTTTTAGTTTTTTTGAGGAATCACCATAATGTTTTCCAAAGTAGCTGTACCAATTTATATTTCCACTGACAATGTACAAGGTTTCCCTTTTCTCCAAATTCTTGCCAACATTTGTGGGTTTTTTGATGACAGACATTCTGACAGCTGTGAGGTGACATCTCACTGTGGTTTTGTTTGTTTGTTTTTGTGGTACGCAGTCCTCTCACTGTTGTGGCCTCTCCCATTGCGGAGCACAGGCTCCGGACGCCACAGGCTCAGTGGCCATGGCTCACCGGCCCAGCCGCTCTGCGGCATGTGGGATCTTCCCGGACCGGGGCACAAACCTGTGTCCCCTGCATCGGCAGGTGGACTCTCAACCACTGCGCCACCAGGGAAGCCCCTCACTGTGGTTTTGATTTGAGTTTCTTTGATGATTAACAGTGTTGAGCATCTTTTCTTGTGCCTCCTAACTATCTCTATGTCTTGTTTGGAAAAATGTTTATTCAGTTCTTCTGCCCATTATTTAAGTGGGTTGTTTAGTTTTTTGATATTAAGTTGTATATTCTTTATATATATTAACCCCTTATCGGTCATATAATTTGCAAATATTTTTTCCCATTCAGTAGGTTAAGTTTTCATTCTGTTGATGGTTTCCTTTGTTGTGCAAAAGCTTTTAAGTTTAACTAGGTTCCATTTGTTTTTTGTGTTTTTTATTTTTTTGCTTTTGTTTTCTTTGCCTTAGGAAACAGATCCCCCCAAATATTGTTGCGATCTATATCAAAGAACGTTCTGCCTGTGTTTTCTTCTAGGACTTTTATGGTTTCTGGTCTTACATTTAGGTCTTTAATCCATTCTGAGTTTATTTTTGTATATGGTGAGAGAAAATGTTCTAATTTCATTCTTTTACATGTAGTTGTCCAGTTTTCCGAGCACCACATAATGAAGAGACTGTCTTTGTTTTTCTATTGCTTCCTTTTTCATAGATTAATTGACCATAAATGCATGAGTTTATCTCTGAGCTCTCTATTCTTTTCCATTGCTCTATGTGTCTGTTTTTGTGCCAGTACCATACTGTTTTGATGACTGTAGCTTTGTAGTATAGTCTGAAATCAGGGCACATGATACATGATACTTCCAGCTCTGTTCTTCTTAAGATTGTTTTGGCTATTTGGGATCTTTCGTGTTCCCATACTAATTTTAAAATTATTTGTTCTAGTTCTGTGAAAAATGCTGTTGGTATCAGGATGGGGATTGCCTTGGCTATTATGGTTATTTTAACAATATTAATTCTTCCAATCCATGAACAAGGTATATCTTTCCATCTCTTTGTGTCCTCTAAAATTTCTTTTATCAGTATTCTATAGTTTTCCAAGTACAGGTATTTTACCTCCTTATGTAGGTTTATTCCTAGGTATTTTATTCTTTTTGATGTGATGGTAAATGGGATTATTTCCTTAATTTCTGTTTCTTATAGTTTTTTGTTAGTGCATAGAAATGCAACAGGTTTCTGTATATTAATTTTGTATCCTGCAACTCTACCAAGCTCTTGATAAGCTCTAGAAATTTTCTGGTAGCATCTTTAGGCTTTTCTATGTACAGTATAGTGTCATCTATAAACAATGACAATTTTACTTCCTCCTTTCCAATTTGGGTTTCTTTTATTTCTTTTTCTTCTCTGATTGCTGCATCAAGGACTTCCAATAGTATACTGAGTAAAAGTGGCAGGGGTGGACATCCTTGTCTTGTTCTTGACCTTAGAGGAAATGCTTTCACCTTTTCACCTTTGAGTATGAGGTTAGCTGTGTGCTTTCATATACGGCTTTTATTATGCTGAGGTATGTTCCCTCTATGACCACTTTCTGGAGTTTTGTCATAAATGGATGTTGAAATTTATCAATAGCTTTTTCTGCACCTATGGAGATGATCATATGGTTTTTAATTCTTCAGTTTGTTAATGTGGTCTATCACATTGATTGATTTTTGGATATTGAACCATCCTTGCATCCCTTGGGTAAATCTCACTTGATCATGCTGTGTAATTCTTTTAACATATAGTTGGATTCCGTTTGCCAATGTTTTGTTGGGGATTTTTACATCTATGTTCATTAGTGATAGTGGCCAATAATTTGCTTTTTTGTGTGATATCTTTTTCTGGGTTTGATATCAGGATGATGCTGGCCTCATAGAATGAGTTTAGAAATGTTCCTTCCTCTTCAGCGTTTTGGAATAGTTTGAGAAGGTTAGGCATTATCTCTTCTTTAAATGTTTGCTAGAATTCACCTGTGAAGCCATCTGGTCCTGGACTTTGTTTTTTGGGAGTTTTAAAATTACTGATTCAATTTCAGTGCTGGCTATTGGTCTGCTCATATTTTCTATTTATTCCTGGTACAGTCTTGGGAGTTTGTATACTTCTAGGAATTTGTCCATTACTTCTAGATTGCCCATTTTATTGGCATCTAGCTGTTTGTAGTATTCTCTTATGATTCTTTATATTTCTGTGGTGTCACTTGTAACTTCTTCTTTTTCATTTCTGATATTACTGATTTTGGACCTCTGTATTTCTTGATGAGTCTGGCTAAAGCTTTGTCAATTTTGTTTTTCTTTTCAAAGAGCCAACCCTTAGTTTCATTGATCTTTTCCATTTCTTGTAGGTCTCTATTTCATTTATTTCAGATCTGATTTTTATGATTTATTTTTTTCTACTAAGTTTGGATTTTGTTTGTTCCTCTTTTTCTAATTCCTCTAAGTGTAAGTTTAGGTTGTTTATTTGAGATTTTTCCTATTTCCTGAGGTAAGCTTGTATCTCTATAATCTTCCCTCTTAGAACTGCTGTTGCTGAATTCCATAGATTTTGTATCATCATGTCTTTATTGTCATTTGTTTCCAGGTATTTTTAAATTTCTTTTTTGATTTCTTCAGTGAACCACTGGTTGTTTGGTAGCATATTGTTTAGCCTCCACATGTTTGTTTTTCTGCAGTTTTTTTTCGATTACCTGATTTCTAGTCTCATAGTGTTGTGGTTCAAAAAAGGTACTTGATATGATTTCAGTTTTCTTAAATTTACTGAGGCTTGTTTTGTGGCCTAGCATGTGATCTGTTCTGGAGACTGTTCCATATGCACTTGAAAAGGATGTGTATTCTGCTGCTTTTGGATGGTATGTTCTTTATATATCTGCTAAGGCCATATGATATAATGTAACATTTAAGGCCAGTGTTCCCTTATTGATTCTTTGTCTGGATAATCTGTCCATTGATGTAAGTGGGGTACTAAAGTCTCCTGCTATTATTGTGTTTCTGTCAATTTTTTTCCTTTATGTCTGTTAATATTTTCTTTATGTATTTAGGTGGTCCTATTTTGTGTGCCTATATATTTACAGTGCTACATCATCATGGATTAATCTCTTGATCATTGTGTAATGTCCTTCTTTGTCTCTTATAGTAGTTATTTTTAAAAATTTATTTTGACTGATAAAGTATTGCTACTCCTGCTTTCTTTTGATTTCCATTTGTATGGGATACCTTTTTCCATCCCCTGCATTTCAGTCTGTGTGTGTCTTTGTACTTGAAGTGAGACTCTTGTAGGCAGCATGTTTACAGCTCTTGTTTTTTATCCATTCAGCCAATCTGTGTTTTTATGTCTTTTGATTGGAGCATTTAGTACATTTACATTTAAAGAATTATTGATAGGTATTTACTTATTGACATGTTTTCAGTTGTTTTAGGGTTGTTTTGTATATCTTTTTTCTTTCTTCTTTTGTTCTCTTCCCTTGTGATTTGATGAATATCTTTAGTGTCATGTTTGGATTCCTTTCTGTCTTTTGTGTGTGTATCTAACATAGATTTTTGGTTTATGGTTACCATTAGGTTGGCTACTGCTTGCTTACTGCTGGCTGGAGTCTGGATCAGGAGATCCCAGGCTGGTACCCACCTACTGGTCAGTGAAACTAGGTCCTGCGGCTAGTGCCAGCCCACTGGCAGGTAGAGCTAGATCCTGAGCTCTTGCTGCAGGGCCCAGGGGTCCCAGAGCTAGTGTGAGACTGTTGGTGACATAGCTGGTTCCTGACATAGCTGGTTGTGAGGTCCTGAAGCTTGTGTCAGCCTTCTGATGGGTAGGGCTGAGGCCCAGCTTGTCCCATGGCTGGTGGTAGCCTGCTGGTGAGTCAGCTGGGTCTGTAGGCTGCAAGGCTGCAGTTTTCCTGAGGCTGGTGTCCTTCCACTGGTGGGTGAGTCTGATCCTGAGGCTAGAGCAGGTTGGGAGGGGTTGGGGATTCTGGAGCTGGTGCTTGTCCACTGTTGGATGGACCTGGGTCCTGGGGGCTCTGGCTTTGTACCCCATGTATAGTGCCTGTGCACCAGTTTTGGGGCCTGGGCCTAAACCCTCTGGTGGGTAGAGCCATGTCTAGGGGTTGCTGTGGGCTCAGCAGATCTTAAGGCAGCCTGTCTGCCGGTGGCTGGGGCTGTGTCTCCAGCCAGTTAGTTGCTTGGCCTGGGTAGTCCTAGTACTGATGCCAAGAAGCTGGTGGGCATGGGTGGGGCTGGGTCCTGAGGCTAATAAGCTAGAGGGTGGATTCCAAAATGGTGCTTGCCAGCATCAGTGTCCACATGCTAGAACGAGTTCCCCCAAATGGCTGCTGCCAGTTTCTATGTCTATGGAGGGTGAGCTCTAATTGCCTCCTGCCTCTTCAGTAGATTCTCCAAGATCAGCTGATAGGAATCACCCAGGTACCTTTCAAATTACTGCTTTTGCCCTGGGTCCCAGAACCTGTGAGGTTTTGTGTGCACCTTTTAGAAGTGGAGTCCTATTTCCCATAGTCCTCTGGGTCTCCTGAAATTAAGCCCTGCTGGCCTTCAAAGCCAAATGCTCTAGGGGCTTGTATTTCTGGCACAGGACCCCTAGGCCTGTGTAGGGCTCAGATCCCTCACTGTTTGGGGAGAAACTCTGAAATTGTAATTATTCTACCATTTGTGGATAGACCAAGGGGTATGGATCTTGACTATAGCATGACTCAGTGTCTCCTACCCATCTCATGTGGTTTCTTCTTTATATCTTCAGTTGTAGAAGATCTTTTTTGGTATATCTTTTTTGGTAGGTCTTGCTCTTTTTCATCTATAGGTGCTCTGCAAATCATTGTAATTTTGGTGTGCCCATGAAAGGAGGTGAGAATAAAAAACTCATGGTCTTCATTCTGCTGTTTTGGCCTAAATCTAACTGAAACATCTTTACTCCTTGGACTGCCAAACTGGGTTTTTCTATTTTTCCAAGATCCTGTGCAACTTATTCTTTAGATCTCCTACTTTCTTGAGCCCTTCAAACAGAAGCTTTTCTGTTACTAACACTCCAATGAAGTCCTCCATTTAGACCCCACCCCAATGTATTCTAATTGCTCATATGTAAGCTCTGCCTCTGTAGCTTAGATTGTGAGACCCCACAGGGAAGTGATCCCACAGATCACTTTTTATTCATCATCATCACTTCAATTTTCAGCAAAGTACTTGATACAAGACATATACTTAATAACCAGTTGAATGAACATGTAGTACAGTTACAATTAGACTTGAAATCGTCACCCAAATTTAATATACCAGCGTAGAGGTTGAGGTTTTGAAATTGGAACATGTCCAATATTTTATGTGAAATATAATAACGTGAGTGTGCATACCATTTTTGGCTAGGATCATGTTGGAAAAGACTTTATAAAAACTACAAAAGAGTCCATGAAGAAAATATGATTTCCTAACAGCTATATTTTTCACATTCTTGAAACAACAATGATCCTAAAGTGTATCAATATATGACTGACCTTGTCACTTCATTGCCATCCAAAGGAAGAGAAGTGCAGGTGAAAAGTAGCATTTAGACCTAACACATTTATCCAGTAACTTGCCAATTCAATTCAATTTACCAAATTTGTCTAACTCTCCCTATATACCATATTCCTTGTTAGGCATTGTACAATACAATGTTAAAAGAAAGTCGTAGCATTTACTCTGAAATGGTTAACGAGTAAGCAAGTAATGAATAAATCAAAGCACAATAAGAGGTAGATTTAAGCAAGTCCTAAAATTAGGATTGGAGAAGGGATAAAACCAATAGTTATAAATTACTTGCTATATGTCAAATGGCATTTTACCTAAGGGGAGTAAAGTAAAGAAGAACTTTTAGCTGATAGTATGAGGCTGGGAATGGTGGGTCAGAGAAAAGATAATATAGAGGAGACATCTGAGAAGGTAGATAAATGAATATGAACAGAATGAACAGAAGTATGAAAATAGTAAAATCTGTGATATGCTCAAAAACAGTAAATTATTTACTTGGAGCAAAATGTTCATATAAGGAAGAAGTGCCAGATAAAGCTAGACAGATACAAATCATACCAAGAAAGGTGAGTATCCGGGAAGACCTTTAATTAACACTGTATGAAATGGGATCTACCACAAGTTTTTGAGGAGGATTAAGATTTAGAAAATGCACTCCAGAACTCCTACCAGAATAGAGTAGGGTAGGGAAGGAAAGGAGTAGTATCATAACACCTTTAAAGCCATAATTTAGGGAAGGTTTTAGCAGGAGCAACAGTAAATAAAAGGAGACAACAGATAACATGAATTCCTCTTGATTTTTTTCTGAAAGTACACATATGTTTCCATCCTTTACATAATAAAATGATGGATGATTATTTATCTATTTTTTTTGTTCTGGAGGGACAATGAAAATGGATATCCTGGCAGCTGTCTTTTCTACATTAAATGCACGTGTTGCGTGGTCTCTGGAAATCATCCAAATATCATGTCAGGAAGAAATAAATTATATGTCAAAAATGAGTCTCAGGTTGTGCTATTGGAAATTGTCACATGGCCTTTCCCCTCAGTATATAAGACTTGTTTTACCAATGGGATAATTTAAGAGCAACGCTGTACAAGAGCAATTTATTGAAAAAAGAGTGATTGCTTCATGATCCATGATACTATGCTCCACCTGGGACTAGCTAGCTCTTAAATGCACAGCTGCCTAAGCATCGCTAGTACTCCCTGTTCCCTGTGCTTCTTGACTGTCTTCAGAAAGGAACTCAATATGAAATCAAAGGTCTTTCCAACATTCCCAATTTAGATAAACTGAAGATGTATAATTCAGTGTCAAAACTCCTTTGGCCTATTTTGTCCCAGAATTTTTATTACAAGAACCATTCTACTACTTGGACCAATGATGTTAATGCAAGCAATAGATGGATTAGTAATATTTTAAGAACTTATTAACATTTTTAATATTTTTGGTCCCTAAAAATACTTCATAGTAAGAAGATTTTGTCTTAGCCCCATGAACTTCTCCTTCTGAATCCTTAAGTGCCTGAATTTTTTTCTTTATTTTGCCTCCAAATATTTAAATTGTCATAGTGCTTTCTGACCACTACGATTCACCTTCCTTTCTTGCCTCTCCTAGCCCTCTGGCTCGATATTTCTTTCCATGTAATTTTCTCCAGCTTCCCAGCCTCTATGACTAAGTGATTATTCTTATATTTTCTGTGAATGCAGTTAATTGTTAAGAGAAAATAAAACTGATTAATTAATATACAGTTAGGCATGCATCATACTTAAGCCTGAGAAGAATACTAGTTGCATCAAATTCAGTTTTGATAAAGTTTTAGAGCAAAGTAAGGAATTACAAAATGGTGGGGCTATATTAGAGCCACATAGCAGTAAATATGTGACTAAAAACACCTTCTAGATGACTGACAAGTCATTGAGCCTGTCAATCTGAGAAAACATAAAAAACAGTGTTGTACATGAGTGGTCCTTATGCTAAATCAATGTTTCTTAACCTCATTTTTTTTTTTTATTATCATCCTCTAAGGGAAAGTTTTAGATTTTAACCTAATCAACCCTAAGAAAATTTAATACCACAGATCTGATATGTGCTGTATGAATATCTGTGCTTATACATAAATGAGTCAGATTATTTTCATGCATAAAACCAATTCTTGTCCCCATGGTGGTGATGTCTCCTCTAATCAGAATTCATGCTCTAATGTAACCTTAGGATATGATACGATGTGAAGTCATATCTCCAAATCTAGAGATGCGACAGAGTCAGAGAGCTGTGTTAAAGCATATATATATGGTCTGTGGGAGATGTAACAGTTATTCAGGTGAGAGACGCGGATGGTACTGTAAGAACTATCAGGCCATGGCACTGAAATTATAAATTATAGGGAGACAGTGTTAAAAAATCAACAAAATTAACACCAGTGTAAATCCTACTGGACTATAGGACACATAAGTAGTCTTCTATCAAAACATATCTGTAGAGTTTTTTTTTTTTTTTTCTTTTAATAAAGGAAAACCCTATGGCATCTCTGGGTATACTAATCAAATTATTTCAGCAAGCAGAAAACAGTAATCTATGAAATTAAGTTCACACTCTATGAACAAGAAAATATTTGATTTATTACCTTGGACTTTATTGCACAGGGGATAAGTAGAGATCAGATCCTGTCAAAGTGTAATTTTAGTGTCCTGAATAAAGACAGAAATATTAACTGAGACAGAAGCTGGAAAGCCAACTTGGCCAGAATCCATTAGTATTCATCTGTTTTGCCTTTACCCTTTTATCAGCAGGGATTTGTTTTGGGAAATGCTTACACACTTAGCCAGAGCGCCTGCCAACATGTAGAGAACTACTCTCTTAAACTTAGAGTTTCACTGAGGAATAGGGAAAGTGATGTCACTTTCAGAAAAAAAAAAAAAAAAGCAATACTGAGCTAAAAGAACATTGGGCAAGAAAACTCATAAGAATCATGCTTTTTAGTTAAGAGGAAATTCTCAAAATTTTAAAAGTCTGTTTTAATCATTTTATCTCTTCTAATTTGGTTTCATAATGTCAATGTGTCCTTATTAATGAAAAGTCATTGAACACCTAAACATTAGTTGTTCCCGCTTAAGAAGAAATTTAAGATGTTAGTTCAGAAGCTGCTTAGATTTTGCCATCAGGGAATTAAAATGTTTCAGTATATAATTAAAAGATGTATTATTTCATCAAGAAGAAAGCAAAAGCCTGTATGCAGTCTTTATTTAATCAGAAGAGAAATAGACCAAATGCAGATAATTCTGCATTTTTCTAACTATAAGAAAGAAAAGTTGTGAGCATTATATATGAAGTAAATAAATATATTAATTAATCTTCATTTATTTTGAGTATCTGAATAATGAGTCACATAAAAGAACATAACTAATTTATCAAAATCGTTTTGAGGTTTTATTAATCGCATGTGTAATCATTGGCATATTTGTATTTTTTTCTGATAATTGTGGTATGTTCTTTAGTTCAATGTGTATTTCTTTTTATATCTTATTAAAATTTGAAATAATGAATGGTCTGGAACACTCAGATAATGAATGACTACAGAAACATAAATATGAATATAAAGGAAGGTAGGATTAAACATAATTAAAGGATGCAAATTCAGCTTTATGCTTCTTAGAAAAAAAATAGAAAAATCAGTACCGAAAAATAAAAAATATATAAAAATTATACACTAAAAGAGACCTTCAAGATGTCAGAGTAGTAAATGTGGAGATCACCTTCCCCACAAATACATCTACATGTGGAACAACGCCTACAGAACACCTACTGAATGCTGGCAGAAGACCTCAGACTTCCCAAAAGGCAAGAAAATCCCAATATACCTGGGTAGGGAAAAAGAAAAAAAAATAATAGACAAAAGAATAGGGATGGACCTGCGCCTCTGAGAGGGAGCTGTGAAGGAAGAAAAGTTTCCACACACTAGGAAGCCTCTTCATTGGCAGGGATGGTGCGGGGGAAGTTTTGGAGCCACAGAGGAGAGTGCAGCAACAGGGGTGCAAAGGGAAAAGTGGAGAGATTCCTGCACAGAGGATCAGTGCTGACCATCACGCACCAGCCTGAGACACTTGTCTGCTCACCCACCAGGGCGCGTGGGGGCTGGGAGCTGAGGCTTGGGCTTCGGATGTCAAACCCCAGGGAGAAGACTGGGATTGGTTGTGTGAAGACAGCCTGAAAGGAGCTAGTGTGCCACAGCTAGTTGGGAGGGAGTCTGGGGAAAAGTCTGGACTTGCCAGAGAGGCAAGAGACCATTGTCTTGGGGTGTGTGAGGAGAGGGGCTTCCTGCTCCATGTGCCCACAAACGGCAGAGCACTGCCTAAGTGAGCTCCAGAGATGGATGTGAGATGTGGATATCATCTTGGACCCTAAAGGTGAGCACAGACTGCTACCGCTACCACAGCTGAAACCAAGAATCCTGTGTGCAAGCACAGGTCACTACCCATACCTCCCTGGCAGCCTGTGCAGCATGCCACTGCCAGGGTTCCGTGATCCAGGGCCAAGTCCCTGGGGGAACACACTGCGCACCTCAGGCTGTTGCAATGTCATGCCAGCCTCTGCTACCACAGGCTCACCCCACGTTCCAATTAACACTACTGTACATTTCCCTTTCCCTAGCTTGAGTGAACAAGGGAGCCCTAATCGGCCACTGCTTTAACCACCTCCTCTCTGGGCAGGGAACAGATGCCATCAGGCGGCCTACATGCAGAGGCAGGGCCAAAACCAAAGCTGAACCCCAGGAGCTGTGTGAACAACAAGAGAAAGGGAAATTTCTCTGTGCAGCCTCAGGTGATTAAATCCCTGCCATCACCTTGATAAACCCTGCATCTGGAATACCTGAATAGACAACGAATGTTCCCAAAATTGAAGTGGTGGATTTGAGAGCAAATGTAGATTTGGGGTTTGCTTTCTGCGTTTGATTTGTTTTTGGTTTCATGTTTGTCTTAGTTTAGTTTTTAGTGCTTGTTTTCATTGGTGGGATTGTTTATTGGTTTCGTTGCTCTCTTTTTTTTCTCTTCTTGTGAGTGTGTGTGTGTATGTTTCTTTGTGTGATTTTGTCTGTTTTGCTTTTAGCATTTGTCTTGGGGTTCTGTCCATTTTTTGTTTCTTGGTTTTTGTTTGCTTGCTTTTTTCTTTTTACGAGCGTGTTTGTTTCTTTGTGTGATGTTTGTTCAATGTTGCTTTTACCATTTGTTTGGGGCTCTGTCTGTTGTTTTCTTTTTCTGTTTTTCTTCCTTTTCTCCTGTGCCATGCAGCTGGCAAGGTCTTGGTGCTCCAACCAGGTGTTGGGCCTAGGCCTCCAAGGTTGGAGACCTGAGTCCAGTACATTGGACCAACAGAGACCTCCCAGCCCCATGTAATATTAATCGGAGAGAGCTGTCCCAGAGATATCTATCTCAACACTAAGACCCAGCTCCACCCAATGTCCAGCAAGCTTCAATCGTGGACGCCCCATGCCAAACATCTAGCAAGATACAAACACAACCCTACACATTAGCTGAGAGGTTGCCTAAAATCATACTAGGTTCACAGACACCCCAAAACACACCACCAGTCACAGCTCTGCCCACCAGAGAGGCAACATCCAGCTCCACCTGCCAGAACACAGGCATCAGTTCCCCCCCGCCCCCAGGAAGCCTACAGAAGCCACTGAAACAACCTCACACACTGGGGGAAGGCACCAAAAATAAGAGGAACTACAAACCAGCAGCCTGGAAAAAGGATAACACAAACAATAATTTAAACAAAATGAGAAGACAGAGAATTATCCAGCAGATGACGGAGCAAGGTAAAACCCACCATACCAAACAAATGAAGAGGAAATTGGCAGTCCACCTGAAAAGGAATTCAGAGTAATGATAGTAAAGATGATCCAAAATCTTGGAAATAGAATGTAGAAAATATAAGAAATGCTTAACAAGGAGCTAGAAGAACTAAAGAGCAAACAAACAATGATGGACAACACAATAAATGAAATTAAAAATACTCTAGAAGGAATCAATAGCAGAGTAATGGAGGCAAAACAATGCAAAAGTGACCGGGAAGATAGAATAATGGAAATAACTACCACAGATCAGAATAAAGAAAAAAGAATGAAAAGAATTGAGAACAGTCTCAGAGACCTCTGGGAAAATATTAAAAGTACCAACATTTGAATTATAGGGGTCCCAGAAGAAGAAGAGAAAAAGAGAGGGTCTGAGAAAATATTTGAATGGATTATAGTTGAAAACTTCCCTAACATGGGAAAGGAAATAATCAGTCCAGTAAGGGCAGAGAGTCCCATACAGTATAAATCCAAGGAGAAACATGCCAAGACACATATTAATCAAACTATCAAAAATTAAATACAAAGAAAAAACATTAAAAGCAGCAAGGGAAAAGCAACAAATAACATGCAAGGGAATCCCCATAAGGTTAACAGCTGATCTTTCAACAGAAACTCCGCAAGCCGGAAAGGAGTGGCAGGACCTATTTAAAGTGATGAAGGGAAAAACCTACAACCAAGATTACTCTACCCAGCAAGGATCTCATTCAGATGTGACGGAGAAATTAAAACCTTCCTAGACAAGCAAAAGTTAAGAGAATTCAGCGTACATATCCAGATTTACCACAACTGCTAAAGGAACTTCTCTAGGTGGGAAACACAAGAGAAAGAAAAAAGTCCTATAAAAACAAACACCCCCAAAATGAAAATAGTAATAGGAACATACATATTGACAATTACCTTAAAAGTAAATGGATTAAATCCTCCTACCAAAGACACAGACTACCTGAACGGATACAAAAACAAGACCCATATATATGCTGTCTACAGGAGACCCACTTCAGACCTAGGGAAACATACAGACTGAAAGTGAGGGGATGGAAAAAGGTATTACATGCAAATTGAAATCAAAAGAAAGCTGGAGTAACAATTCTCATATCAGGCAAAATAGACTATAAAATAAAGACTATTACAAGAGATAAAGAAGGAGAGTACATAATGATCAAGGGATCAATCCAAGAAAAAGATATAACAATTGTAAATATTTATGTACCAAACACAGGAGCACCTCAATACATAAGACAAATGCTAACAGCCACAAAAGGGGAAATCAACAGTAACACAATAATAGTAGGGGAATTTAACATTCCACTTTCACCAATGGACAGATCATCCAAAACGAAAATAAATAAGGAAACACAAGCTTTAAATGACACATTAGATCAGATGGACTTATTCATATTTATAGGACATTCCATCTAAAAGCAGCAAAATGCACTTTCTTTACAGGTGCACATGGAACATTCTCTAGGATAGATCATATCTTGGGTCACAAATCAAGCCTCAGTAAATTTAAGAAAATTGAAATCATATCAAGTATCTTTTCTGACCACAACACTATGAGACAGATATCAATTACAAGAAATAATCTGTAAACAATAAAAACACATGGAGGCCAAACAATACGCTACTAAATAACCAAGAGATCACTGAGGGAAATCAAGAGGGAATCAAAAAATACCTAGAAACAATTGCCAATGAAAACACGACGACTGAAAATCTATGGGATGCAGCTAAAGCAGTTCTAAGAGGGAAGTTTATAGCAATACAATCCTACCTCAAGAAGTAAGAAAAATCTCAAATAAACAACCTAACCTAACACCTAAAGGAATTAGAGAAAGAAGAACAAAAAATAACCCAAAGTTAGCAGATGGAAAGAAATCATAAAGATCAGATCAGAAATAAATGAATAAGAAATGAAGGAAACAATAAAAAAAGATCAATAATTCTAAAAGCTGTTTTTTTGAGAAGATAAACAAAATTGATAAACCATTAGCTAGACTCATCAAGAAAATAAGGGAGAAAAATCAACAGAATTAGAAATGAAAAAGGAGAAGTAACAACTGACACTGCAGAAATACAAAGGATCATGAGAGATTACTACAAGCAACTATATGCCAATAAAATGGACAAACTGGAAAAAATGGGCAAATTCTTAGAAAAGTACAGCCTTACAAACCTGAAGCAGGAACAAATAGAAAATGTGAACAGACCAATCATAAGCACTGAAATTGAAACTGTGATTAAACGTCTTCCAACAAACAAAAGCCAGGACCAGAAGGCTTCACAGGCCAATTCTATCAAACAGTTAGAGAAGGGCTAACACCTATCCTTCTCAAACTCTTCCAAAATATAGCAGAGGAAGGAACACTACCAATCTCATTTTATGAGGCCACCATCACCTGATATCAAAACCAGGCAAAAATGTCACAAAAAAAGAAAACTACAGGCCAATATCACTGATGAAAATAGATGCAAAACTCCTCAATAAAATTCTATCAAACAGAATCCAACAGCTCATTAAAAGGATCATACACCTTCATCAAGTGGGGTTTATCCCAGGAATGCAAGGATTCTTCAATATATGCAAATCAATCAATGTGATACACCATATTAACACATTGAAGTATAAAAGCCAATTGATAATCTCAATAGATGCAGAAAAAGCTTTTGAAAAACTTCAACACCAATTTATGATAAAAACTCTCCAGAAAGTGGGGATAGAAGGAACCTACCTCCACATAATAAAGGCCATATATGACAAACCCACAGCCAGCATCATTCTCAATGGTGACAAATTGAAAACATTTCCTCTAAGATCAGGGGGAAGACAAGGGTGCCCACTCTCACCACTATTATTCAACATAGTTTTGGAAGTTTTAGCCACAGCAATCAGAGAAGAAAAAGAAATAAAAGAATCCAAATTGGAAAAGAAAAAGTAAAGCTGTCACTCTTTCCAGATGACATGATACTATACATAGAGAATCCTAAAGATGCTACCAGAAAACTACTAGAGCTAATCAGTGAATTTGGTAAAGTAGCAGGATACAAAATTAATGCACAGAAATCTCTTGCATTCCCATACACTAACAACAAAAAATCAGAAAGAGAAAGTAAGGAAACACTCCCAATTACCAATGCAACAGAAAGAATAAAATACCAAGGAATAAACCTACTTAAGGAGACAAAAGACCTGCAGAAAACTATAAAACACTGATGAAAGAAATTAAAGATGGTACAAACAGATGGAGAAATATACCATGTTCTTAGATTGGAAGGATCAACTTTGTGAAAATGACTCTACTACCCAAAGCAATGTATGCAATCCGCATATGCAATCCGCATCAAACTACCAATGGCCTTTTTCACAGAACCAGAACAAAAAAATTACACAATTTGTATGGAAACACAAAAGACCCCAAATAGCCAAAGCAATCTTGAGAAAGAAAAATTGAGCTGGATGAATCAAGCTCCCTGACTTCAGACTATACTACAAAGCTACAGTAATCAGGACAGAACGGTAGTGGCACAAGACCAGATATATAAATCAGTGGAACAGGATAGAAAGCCCAGAGATAAACCCACACACATATGGTCATCTTATCTTTGACAAAGGAGGCAAGAATATACAATGGAGAAAATTCAGCCCCTTCAATAAATGGTGCTAGGACCACCAGACAGCTACATGTAAAAGAATGCAATTAGAACACTTCCTAGTACTGTACACAAAAATAAACTCAAAATGGATTAAAGACCTAAATGTAAGACCAGACACTATAAAACTCTTAGAGGAAAATATAGGCAGAACACTCTTTGACATAAATCACAGCAATATCCTTTTTAACCAACCTCCTAGAGAAATGGAAATAAAAACAAAAATAAACAAATGGGACCTAATGAAACTTAAAAGCTTTTGCATAGCAAAGGAAACCGTAAACAAGATGAAAGACATCCTTCACAGTGGAAGAAAATATTTGCAAATGAAGCAACTGACAAAGGATTTATCTCCAAAATATACAAGCAGGTAATTCAGCCCAATATCAAAAAAAACAAAAAACCTCGTCCAAAAGTGGTCAGAAGACCTAAATAGACATTTCTCCAGAGAAAATATACAGATTGCCAACAAACTCATGAAAGGATGCTCAACATCAGTAATCATTAGAGAAATGCAAATCAAAACTACAATAAGTTATCACCTCACACCGGTCAGAAGGGCCATCATCAAAAAATCTACAAACAATAAATGCTGGAGAGGGTTTGGAGAAAAGGGAAGCCTCTTGCACTGTTGGTGAAATGTAAATTGATACAGCCAGTACGGAGAACAGTATGGCGGTTCCTTAAAAAACTAAAAATAGAACTGCCATATGACCCAGCAATCCCACTACTGGGCATATACCCTGAGAAAACCATATTTCTAAAGGAGACATGCACCGCAATGTTCACTGCAGCACTGTTTACAATAGCCAGGACATTGAAACAACCTGTGTCCATTGATCGATGAATGGATAAAGAAGATGTGTCACATATATACAATGGAATATTACTCAGCCATAAAGAAACAGAATTGAGTTCTTTGTAATGAGGTGGCTGGACCTAGAATCTGTCATACAATGTGAAGTGAGTCAGAAAGAGAAAAACAAATACAGTATACTAACACATATGTATGGAATCTAAAAAAAAAATGGTTCTGATGAACCTAGGGATGGGACAGGATAAAGACACAGACGTAGAGAATGGACTTGAGGACACAGTGGGGCAGGGAAGGGTAAGCTGGGACAAAGTGAGAGAGTAGCACTGACATATGTACACTACCAAATGTAAAACAGATATCTATTGGGAAGCAGTCGCATAGCACAGGGAGATCAGCTTGGTGCTTTGTGACCACCTAGAGTGGTGGGATAAGGAGGGTGGGAGGGAGACGCAAGAGAGAAGGGATATGGGGATATACGTATACCTATAGCTGATTCACTTTGTTATACAGCAGAAACTAACAGAACATTGTAAAGCAATTATACTCCAATAAAGATATAAAAAATAAATAAATTAGGCACTAAATAATGTGTAGTACTTTATTTTAAAAGCTATAATTAACTTCAATTTCTTTACAGTCTAAAATATAATGTCTGATAAGTAACATTTTCAGAATTGATTATTGGGAATTGCACTTGTACATAATGTCATTAATCAAAAAATTTTTAAGAATTAATTAAATATGCAAACCATTTTATGACAGTAGTTGTGTTTCTTATATATTTATACATGTTTATTTATATATTCTAAATAAAAGAGTAAAGGATTGTCAGTGTAATAAATTTTATTTGCATCCAGAGAATTTAAGATACTATTAATGGCTGTTTAATCCTAGAGTCCCTTACCAATCTCCTAACTTTGAATGAAATATCATAATCATGATATCGATGATTCACCAACGTATCGAATCATACGTTCAGGTGACAAGACTGAAAAATATATGTACTAGATGGATCAAAAGATAGATAGGCAGAATAAACAGATATTTAGATAGATGATAGAAAAATAGATAGATGATAGATAATAGGTAGATATACATTTACAAAGAAAGCAAAAGTAATTAGTCAAGAAGGTAGAAAATCACTTTTCTCGAGATGTTTATTGTTATTCATTTGAAGAGTTTTAGGTATGTTTTCTTCTGTGGGAATGGCGATTTACTCAACATCAACCTCCTACATATTTTTGGCTGTCCAACTCAATCGTTCATTCCAGAATCTTCCCTCACTTTCTCCCCTTAAGACCGTGACTCTAGTTTACTTCTTTTTATAAAGAAACAGCTGCTCATGCATTTTTATCAAGACATTTATTAAATGACTTTTCTGATTGTGGTATTAGGCTAAGTCAGTGACTTGCCCTAGGAGCAAAGAGGTCTATGTTCATGAAGAAAAGGCTTTTTGTTGTGAGGCTGATAGTCTAAGAGTCAGATGGAACAGAAGGTGAAAGGAAGCATAAATCCCTAGTTTTCTTCAGTGAGGATGAGGAACATTAAGGTTTTGAGAAAAATCCTTTTTGCCAAATTACTAGCTACATAAATACCAAGTGTACTGGATCTATATTTGGTTATTTTAACTACATATGGATTACTTAAATTCAGTTACTTAAATTACTTAAATTCAGGCAAACATACAAATTGTGAGTCTGTATTATGGGAAATCAAGTTTTAATACCATTTAAAATGTGACTTAGGCATGCAATTTGCTATGTAGAGACTTAATACTGAAATTAGAAAGAGTAATAGAATATACAAAATTTGATGAAAGCTATATGATACAAAATAAAATAGGTAATCTTTGCAGTAACAAAATATTTTACAAAATTAAATGCATCATATCAAAATTATCAAGTAATTTACAAGTAAATGGAGCTCCAAAGTAAGAAATTCATTAAAAATTATCCGATCTCTAGCTTTAATATTCCATTTTTCTCCTTTTTGTCATTCTTTTTATACCCTGGCATTTAGTACAATTATACATAAAATGTGCACAGTAAGTTTTAGACCATCTGTTATTGGTATCTGTTTTATTTCTCTTTATTTTTTTTTGAAATTATAATAACTGTCATGAATTCTGAAATGGAGTATTCTTTTGGCCTTCTGGTTAAGATCATTCATACATCTGCTCCCAGGAAAACTGAAGTGAATGTGGTATAGAATGAGCTCTGTGATCTACTATGGCTCATTTATTTCTAACTGTTATGAGTAGAGGTGTGTCTGAAATCTTGGTGACATAAAAATGTTCTAAAGATAGACCTTGATTTGAATGTGCAATATGAATAACACTCCTCTTTCCACATGAGTGACCAGGAAAAATTGAATCTCTTCTTTTTTCTTTTCACACTCTTAAATCATTGATACTTGTGGTGTTTTGCCCCTTCTTACAACTTCCATCAATTATAAATACTAGCAAAAATGTCCCCTTTACTTTTTCAGGACTAGGTACATTCTATGAAATATGTCACTTCTCCTGGGGATTTGTAAGGTCTCCCTGGTATTTCCCTTTTGTCTTAGCAAAAAGAGAATAGGCTTTAAAGGTCAAGGACTTGGATGTTAATATTGCTTTGTTCCTTATTAAGGACCCATATAAATAAAGAAATAAACTAACAAAATTATGATAATTGTGATAAATAAATCCATCAGTTTTTGATGAGTAAGGCACATGTTTTTGCAAGCAACTTAATTTGGTATAGTGCTTCCTTGGTTTAGAAGTGAATAACATGTGACAAAATGGTTTGACTTTGTCAAGGTTCCAAACCACTATCACTATAGAACTGTTGCCATACACCAGAAATAAGTTGTAGTTTAATGGTGGAAGTGTAGGTGCACAGTACATTGACTCTTCTTTTTGTTTTATTTTGTTTTCATTTGTCAGACATGCTCTGTACCCTGGAGCGCTGGGATTTGATTATGACTGTAGACTAAACCAGGATGTTAATTTACACTCCCATTGTTTAGCAGTAAAGTGCAGTTTCACAGCACAGTAAAGGGGATGACATATTAAATACAATGTAGTTTCCGTTTTGAAATATACACACTGCTTCTCATGCTGAAAGAAATCATGTCAACAGTTAAGGTTCCTCAAGGTGTTTTTCTACCAAACCTTCAACTTCTCCAATTTACTCAGATGTCACTTTGATAACCAAACCCCTGTGAAGCTCCAAAGATTTTCATATTTTCAAATATCAATGTTTTCATTACTCAATTTATAGAAAAATAAATGAGAATAGAAAAACTACATAGACAAAAAAAGAGTTGTTAGTCCTATAAAAATGCTTCAAAGGGATTGAAAACAATTTTTGTATAATGCAATTTACACATTTTAAACATTTTCAACTGTGAGTTCCTCTTTAAAGAAAATAATTCTGATATATACTTGTTCTAGGTGAGGGTTCTGAGACAGCGTGAGAGTCTTGAGACTAATGAATGTCTATGGATTTTGATTTCATTATCTGTAATATCAAATTCAGTACCTATGCTTGTGGTGGATAGTAATTGAGATTTAAAAGTGAATGCCTATGTTAAAAACAAAGGACTGTATCATGTTATTCATGACTCTGACATCCGTTCTCATGTTATCACTATATTGTTTTCAAATTTATTGCATATATGATTACAATTAAATGTGCATGATAGGTTTGTAATGTTCAAGTTTTGACACATGTATCTCCAATCAAGATATAGAATATTTTCTTCACCCCAGAATATTCTCTTATGCCCCTTTGCAGCCAACTTTTTCTTCACTCCAGGAAAGCTCTGATATGATTTCTGTCACTATAAATTAAGTTTTGCTGTCTCTAAAATTCTATATACATGGTGTGTTACAGTATCTGCATTTTGTTTCCAGCATAGGCGCTTCCTTCACTCAGCATAAACTTTTTGAGAGTCTTTCATGTAGTCTGTATTGGTAGTTTGTTGGTTTTTATTGCTAAATAATGTTCCAGTGTTTTATTTTTAAATTTTTCTATTGACTAATGATGCTGATACTGTTTTCATATGTGTTTTGGTCTTTTCTACATATTTTTGAGATACATGTTCTAGTTTTTGACCATTTTTATTGGATTATTTGTCCTTGTATTATTGAGTTATTAGAGTTCTTTATAAATATATTCTGGATACAAGTTCTTTGATAGATATTTTTATGCAAACAATTTCTCCCAGCTGTTTGCCCTTTAATTTTTTTCAATTATATTTTGAAGAGTAAAATTCTTAATATACATGAAGTCCAATTTAACCACGATATTCCATAATATTACCTTTCAAATATGAGTGTTGTGTGTGTGTGTGTGTGTGTGTGTGTGTGTGTGTGTGTGTACTATGAGAGAAATAATTGCTTTCTTGTGAAGATACTCTATGTATTTTCTTAAAAAATTAGAATGTTAGATTTAGTATTTATATTTATGAACAGTTGTTGGTATATGCTGTGAGGTAGGTAGGGATAGACATGTTATTTAACAGATTTTTAAAAATGGTTTACTGAAGATAAAATTATTTCTCCCATGAGTTACTTTTGTAGAAAATTAAATAATGTTTGTGTGTATGTGTTTATTTTCTATTTCTGTACTCTCTGTACTTTTCCATTGATTTATATGTCGTTTTCTTAAACCAATATCACACTTTCTTGACTAATAATAGTTTTGAAGTCAAGTAGTTTTTATTCTTCAAATTTCTTCTTTTAATTTCTCTTTCTCAATATCTCATTCTCTCTCTCTCTCTCTCTTTCTCCCTCCCTCCCTTCCTCTCTCTCTCTCTCTCTCTCTCTGGCTGTTCTAGATCTTTTGCATTACAATATAAATTTTAGAAAATCTCATCAATTGCGATTTTGGAAATGGATTTTGGTGACTCTAAATTTGAGGAGTATTTTAAAATATATTTTTCCCAATATTAAATGGCATATGTCCACATTTGTTTAAATCTTTATTTTTTCCCTCAGCTTATTTTGTAATTTTCTATGTAGAAGTCTTACAAATCCTTTCTTAAATGTAATTTCATATATTTCATGATTTTGATGCTATACTAAATGGTATTTTAAAATATTTTCCATATTTTGGTTATTACTTTATTTACATTATAACGTCTTGCTATAACCACTAATTAATTCTATTAGTTTTTTGGGGTAGATTCTTCATGATTTTTTAGGCAAAAGCTCAGCAAATAGAGACATTTTTTTCATTGCCCTCTCTTTTTCACCTTTTGTTTTTATTACATATTACATTGGCTGGGAATCTAGTACAAAATTGAATAAAATGATGAGATCAATCATCCCTGAATTGTGGCTATTTTAAAAGAGAAAGCAATTAGTCTTTGGTCATTAACTATGATGTTAGCTGTAGAGTTTTAATAGATGCTCTTTATAAGGTTGAGAAAGGTTAACTCTGCTCTGAGTTTGTTGAAGGTTTTTATGATAAACTTGTGGCATATTTATTCAAATATTTTTTCTACTCTTTCTATTGAGATAATTGTGTGCTTTTCTTTCTTTTTTCCTGTTAATATGGTGAACTCTGTTGATTGATTTTTTATTTTTTAAATAAATTTATTTATTTATTTTTGGCTGTGTTGGGTCTTCGTTTCTGTGTGAGGGCTTTCTCCAGTTGCGGCGAGCGGGGACCACTCTTCATTGCGGTGCACGGGCCTCTCACTGTCGCAGCCTCTCGTTGCGGGGCACAGGCTCCAGACGCGCAGCCTTCAGTAGTTGTGGCTCATGGACCTAGTTGCTCTGCAGCATGCTCTCCCAGACCAGGGCTTGACCCGTGTCCCCTGCACTGCCAGGCAGATTCTCAACCACTGCGCCACCAGGGAAGCCCCGATTTTTGATTGTTGAATGAACCTTTCATTCTTGGGGTAAATCTTGCTGGTCATGATAGATTATCCTTTTTATATAGTGCTGACTTCAGTTTACTAATATTTTGTTAAATGCATTTGCATATATGTTCTAGGAGGATATATTTTTTTCCTTAAATATCTTTGCCAGATTATTGTATCAGTGTTATACTGGCCTCGTAAAGTAATTTGGGTAATGTTCCCTTACTGAAAGAGTTTATCTAAATTTTGTATGATTATTTCCTTATAATTTTTGTAGAATTCAATAGTGTGAGCATCTGGGCTTGATATTTTTCATACGTATTTCGATTTTAAATTCAAATAGTAATTTACTATTAATTGAATAGTAAATAGCTCTTCATATTTTTTCTGATGTAAGTTTTGATAAATTGTTTCCAAGTACTGTCTACGTTGTCAACTTTATTGGCAAGAGTTTTTCTTAATACTTCATTTTAATATTTAATTTCTAATTGACTTGCAGTCATATACAATTTTGTTCCTAATATTTGTAAGATATGTGTTCCCTCTCTTTTCATTTCTAGACAATCTTATTATGGACTTAAAATTTTTATTAATTTGTCCTAAAAATGACTTTTGAATTTATTAATTTTCTGTATTATCTCTTTTAAATTTCTTTGATTTATGTTCTGACATTTATTATATTTCCTACTTTCTCCAAAAGAAATATTATTTTTGATCTTCTTAATGTAATATGTCTTTTTCTCTGTATGATTTCCATATTTCCTCTTTATAATAGCATTCCAGCAGTTTGACTCTGATGTGCATAGGTTTTTTTTTTTTTTTTTTTCCTAAATTAGGATTTTTGAGCTTAGATCTGTAAGTCACTGTTTTTCATTGAATTTGGGAAAGTTTCTCTTATAGTGTCTTCAAAAAATATTTCTCCCATTCTCAATATTTTCTTCTTCTAAATATTTGACCATTTCTTATTTTTCCAGAGATGCCTCATGTTTTGTGCATTTTATTAAACTTTTCTTTCTTTTAAAAAAAATTATTTAATTTATTTATTTTTGGCTATTTGGGTCTTTGTTGCTGTGCACGGACTTTCTCTAATTACGGTGAGCAAGGGCTACTCTTTGTTGTGGTGTGCAGGCTTCTCATTGCAGTGTCTTCTCCTGTTACAGAGCACAGGCTATAGGTGCATGGGCTTCAGTAGTTGTGGCATGTGGGCTCAGTAGTTGTGGTGCAAGGCTCTAGAGCGCAGGCTCAGTAGTTGTAGCACACGGGCTTAGTTGTTCTGCAGCATGTGGGATCTTCCCGGACCATGGCTCAAACCCCTGTTCCCTGCATTGGCAGGTGGATTCTTAACCACTACACCACCAGGGAAGCCCTAAACTGTTTTCCTCTGTACCTTATATTAAATATTTTCTGTTGATTTCTCATCAAGTTTATGGACTATTCTACTATTTTCAATTCTTTATTGAATCTAACCAGTGAATTTTTCTATTTAGTTATTGCAGCTTTCAATTCTAGATTTTACATTTGGTTTATTTTCTTATTTTTCTCTTTTCTCTACTTAGAATTCCTAAATGTTCACTCGTTATGATCATACTATTCTTTAATTATTTCAGCACATATTCCTTTAGTTCTTTGGATATAATAGCTGCCTTAAAATATTTTTGCTAGAACCAACATGTGAACCATCTTGGCATTGATTTGTTTCTACAGGCAACGTCTGACTTCCTGACTAGGAATCCTGTTTTCTTATTTCTTTGCCTATTTAGTAATTTTTGCATACTGGACATTGTTCGTGATTTGTTACAGAGATTAGGAATATGTTTTTTCTTCTGAAAATATGTATTTTTGTTCTAGTAAGTAGTCTAATTAGTGGTTGATCATCTTGAATAATTTAGTAGGCTTTGTTTTACATTTTATTTTAGAGAAGATCCAAGATGTTACACAAGCCCCTCAACTTCCAAACTCTGTCTACTGTATGTTTTGTGGGTTTGTTTAAGATCTAGTGAATAAATCTAGAGAAAGACTTACTAAAGTGTTTTTTTTTTTGGTTTTTTTTTTGTTTGTTTGTTTCTGTATGTGGGCCTCTCACTGTTGTGGCCTCTCCCATTGTGGAGCACAGGTTCCAGACACACAGGCTCAGCGGCCATGGCTCACGGGCCCAGCCACTCCATGGCATGTGGGATCTTTCCGGACCAGGGCACGAACCTGTGTTCCCTGCATCAGGAGGCAGACTCTCAACCACTGCACCACCAGGGAAGCCCCTAAAGTGTGTTTTTTTTATTGTAATATGAGACATTTCTAGTGTCTCAGCTGGATTCTCAAGGTGTTAATGACTTGTTAACTCTGTATGTACACTATGGATGGACTGGTATTCCACTATTTCCCACACTACTTGATTTCTAGTACTTCTCTTCACTTTTCAATTTTAGAGTAACCATTCTCTGTTTATCCATGTGTATCCTGCCTTGCATGTGCAGAGTCCAGTCTTCAGCCAAGAACTCATGGCAAACCTCAACACAGAGCTTTGGAGACCCCCTCAATATAGCTCCTTCTCTAGAGCCAGACATCACGAGTTCCAACTGATTCAGCTCCTCTTAACTCAGATCTCTGCTACCTCTACTTCAAAGTAGAGCCGTACTCTGACTGGGTGCTTACAACCTATGCCACAAACAGGAAATTGCACCCAGACTTACAACTAAGACCATTTGAAGCTTACTTAATTCAATTTCTATTTTCTCAGTTCTGCAGAATTTCTTTGCTTGTTTTATAATACCTGAGAACACTGCTATATATTTTTGTCCATTTGTGACTTTTTAAGGCAGGAGGACTAGCTTGGTGCCAGCTACTCTATCATAACTGGAAGCACAAGTCTTAAATTATTTTAAATCTCTTTGACTATAATGGCACCTCATTCCCAGTCTTCAATAGTATTATTTCAAAAGATAAAGCTTTCTTAAAATCCAAAATTTTCTATTAAACTACTGTGAATAGGCCAGTAAAAGAAAAGTTGAATTTTTCTCTTTGATGTATTTCCTATGGCCATGTGGAAAACAGATAAGAAGTAACTAAACTTTTGTGAGATTAGTTTTCTTATTTGTAGAATTGGGCTCAAAATTCTAACATATTTTCATTTTTAAATTCAAATTGTGCCCACATAAACACATACACATATACTAAAAGATAGTATAGTACCTGACACATATTATGTATTTAATGAAAGCAATCTTCTCTTTAGCAGCAGAATTCTAAATCAGGAATCCTTTGAGATTTGTTATATTCCTCAGAATAATGATTCCTAAAGCATTAATTTTATAACATTTACTATTTTCGATGTATTATAAATATTGCTACTTTATTTTCAAGCAATTTTATGATGTAAATTTGTTTGACACACTATAAAATTGATGGGATGGATGTTCAAAGTTTAAGAAATTTGTCCCAAATTTCATATCCAAAAAGCAATTTCATAATACCAAAATCAAGTCCCTTTGATTACTACTGCCTTTTCTACCACTTCATCCAGATATAAAATTCCAATATAATAGAAGTAGAATTAGTAAATATTTCCTAACACAGTATAAATGGTTTACTGTTAGATGAAATTATAAATATAAAAGTTATTATGATTATAATGTGACCTTTCTCCTTATATCAGAGAGTAATAGAAAATACATCCTCCTCCACCTGGCATGGAGCAGTTGAAAGCATTTCAAATTATCTTTCTCTCTGAAGCTAAAATATCAACTGGTTACTCTTTAAGACAGTTAACCATGATCTTTTTATGAGAAAAAAAGCCTGTTTTCAATGACACAAGAATACATGAAAGCAACATCTAAAGGTTTCTGAATGAACATGGTAGTCATCTATTCTCCTGTAGTATCATTAATTCTGATTTATTTTAGCAACACTAGAGCCTAGACAGACATTGCTATTTTTATGTATATCTCTGAGGAGAAATCCTTCCTCAAGTATGTAATTGCATGGGTTAGTAAACTGAGGAAATATATTTTGATTTTAAAAACCAACCCCCAAATTTGTCTAAACATGCAGTAAAATACTTGGCATAGGAGTATTCAACACTAACCTTCTAGACTATTATGACTTTATTATTATTATTTTTTTTTTTTTGTGGTACGCGGGCCTCTCACTGTTGTGGCCTCTCCCATTGTGGAGCACAGGCTCCGGATGCGCAGGCTCAGCGGCCATGGCTCATGGGCCCAGCCGCTCCGTGGCATGTGGGATCCTCCCGGACTGGGGCAGGAACCCGTGTCCCCTGCACTGGCAGGCGGACTCTCAACCACTGTGCCACCAGGGAAGCCCCATGACTTTATTTTTATTCTGATTCAGCTGTCTAAAGTTGTATACAAAACAGAATATAAAGTTTTTAAATTGGTTAACGTGTAAAACCAACAAAGGAGACTCATCAATTATTTGGGCATTATTAGAATTCTCATTAAAATGTAAGCAAACTGTTTGAAAATTCATAAGATAATTAGATAAATTTGAACACACTGGATATAGGTTAGTTGATCTGCTTCAATATAAGTGGTTTGCTTCAATATAAGTGGTTTGGATAAGTAGTGAGTGGAGATAAAGATAAACCATGAGTTGTTAATTGTTGAATCTGGGCTGTAGATTCACTGCTGTTTATTACAGTATTCTTTTTATATATTTGTTATTTTCAACAATAAAAAGTTATCAAATTGTTATATAATAACTTTTATTCCTCTCTATTAGCTACTTTTGCTAAAACTCAGGAGATAAAGTTGTATTAGGGAATGAATATGGAGATTTAAATAAGATATTGCTAAGAATGGATAGGATAAGTAGTAATGTGAGGGTAACCATGGCTTAGCACAGATATAACAATAATATTCAAATAAGTAAGACCAAACAGAGGAAAGTAAAACAAAGAAAATAATGATTTAAAGAAGCTGGGTGAAAGGAGAAAAATAAAGTTCAAATAGCTGTAAACAAACATGTTAGTGGTTTGGAGTAGAACACAGAAGAATATTTTTCTAATTCCTGCTGAGACCATTTGGTTACATCTCAAAATCATTAAATCCAGACTCATGGGATCATTTCCTCATTGAGGCAGGTTGCAGGTGGCCTGCTCTTGATAGGCTCATATTTGGACAGAATAGGGGGTACAAATAAAGTTTCTTGTTGGTGTGGGCTTTTATCCACTTTATGACAATCTCTTTACAGTGCATCTCTTTCTCTCAGTTAATCTGTGTACCATAATTCCATGTATCCTTGGCATTAATGTCTTCTAAAATATCTTCTCCACACTGAGTATTTATATTTTGATTATTTCTTGTTAATGTGCATTTTACTAAACATGACTTTGATTATCTTTACTGACTCTCATTTTCTTAATATGCTTATTTTTAGCCACATAGGATGACTAGATATTATTAATTCGTCCCTGATAATATTCACATCTCATTCCATTTGCTATATTTGTATTTTTATATTATATAACTTTGTCCTTCAGAAAGTCAAATGTACTTGGTGATGCTTTTCTTTTCATGAATCACTGCCAAGTACCATGGATTTGAGTTGAATTGTTCAAGGGACTAAGTAATAATGCAGAAAATTATTCCTTATTGTGCCAGACAAATAGTGCTTTTATTAATCAATTTTGCAAAACATTATTAGAATTAAATAAAATATGGCATTTGTAGTTTTGTAATTAAATTTCCTTACTGAATCACACAATGAAAACATTTGCTGATGCTGATTGTTTTTTTTTAACATCTTTATTGGAGTATAATTGCTTTACTATGTTGTGTTACATACTCCTGTATAAAAAAAATGAATCAGCTATATGTATACATATATCCCCATATCCCCTCCCTCTTGCATCCCCCCCCACCCTCCCTATCCCACCCCTCTAGGTGGTCACAAAGCACCGAGCTGATCTCCCCTAGCTGATATCCTCTAGCGATGCAGCTGCTTCCCACTGGCTATCTATTTTACATTTGGTAGTGTATATATGTAAATGCCACTCTCTCATTTTGTCCCAGCTTACACTTCCCACTACCCCTGTACTCAAGTCCATTCTCTATGTCTGTGTCTTTATTCCTATCCTGCCCCTAAGTTCATAAGAACCATTTTTTTTCTTTTTTTTAGATTCCATATATATGTGTTAGCATACGGTATTTGTTTTTCTCTTTCTGACATACTTCACTGTGTATGACAGAATCTAGGCCCATCCACCTCACGTACAAATAACTCAATTTAATTTGTTTTTATGGCTATTATTCCATTGTATATATGTGACACATCTTTATCCATTCATCTGTTGGTGGACACTTAGATTTCTTCCATGTCCTGTCTATTGTAAATAGTGCTGCAATGAACATTGTGGTACATGACTTTTTTGAATTATGGTTTTCTCAGAGTCTATGCCCAGTAGTGGACTGCTGGGTCATATGGTAGTTCTATTTCTAGTTTTTTAAGGAACCTCCATACTGTTCTCCACAGTGGCTGTATCAGTTTACATTCCCACCAACAGTACAAGAGGGTTGCCTTTGCTCCACACCCTCTCTAGCATTTATTGTCTGTAGATTTTTTGATGATGGCCATTCTGACTGGTGTGAGGTGATACCTCATTGTAGTTTTGATTTGCATTTCTCTAATGATTAGTAATATTAACCATCCATTCATGAGTTTGTTGGCAATCTGTATATCTTCTTTGGAGAAATGTCTATTTAGATCTTCTGCCCATTTTTGGATTAGGTTTTTTGTTTTCTTGATATTGAGCTGCATGAGCTGCTTGTAAATTTAGGAGATTAATCCTTTGTCAGTTGCTTCATTTGCAAATATTTTCTCCCATTCTGAGGGCTGTCTTTTCATCTAGTTTATGGTTTCCTTTCCTGTGCAAAAGTTTCATTAGGTCCCATTTGTTTATTTTTGTTTTTATTTCCATTTCTCTAGGAGGTGGGTCGAAAGGATCTTGTGTGATTTATGTCATAGAGTGCTCTGCCTATGTTTTCCTCTAAGAGTTTTATAGTGTCTGGCCTTACATTTAGGTCTTTAATCCATTATGAGTATATTTTTGTGTATGGTGCTAGGAAGTGTTCTAATTTCATTCTTTTATATGTAGCTGTCCAGTTTTCCAAGCACCACTTATTGAAGAGGCTGTCTTTTCTCTACTGTATATTCTTGCCTCCTTTATCAAAGATAAGGTGACCATATGTGTGTGGGTTTCTCTCCTGTTTATTGAGCTATATTTCTGTTTTTGTGCCAGTACCATACTGTCTTGATTACTGTAGCTTTGTAGTATAGTCTGAAGTCAGGGACCCTGATTCCTCCACCTCCATTTTCCTTTCTCAAGATTGCTTTGGCTGTTCAGGGCCTTTTGTCTTTCCATACAAATTGTGAAATTTTTTGTTCTAGTTCTGTGAAAAATGCCATTAGTATTTTGACAGAGATTACATTGAATCTGTAGATTGCTTTAAGTAGTAGAGTCATTTTCACAATATTGATTCTTCCAATCCAAGAACATGGTATATCTCTCCATCTGTTTGTATCATCTTTAATTTCTTTCAACCCTTTCTTATAGTTTTCTGCATACAGGTCTTTTATCTCCTGAGGTAGGTTTATTCCTAGGTATTGTATTCTTTTTGTTGAAATGGTAAATGGGAGTGTTTCCTTAATTTCTCTTTCAGTTTTTCATTGTTAGTGTATAGGAATGCAAGAGATTTCTGTGCATTAATTTGTATCCTGCAACTTTACCAAATTCACTGATTAGCTCTAGTTGCTTTCTGGTGGCATATTTAGGATTCTCTATGTATAGTATCATGTCATCTTCAAATAGTGACAGCTTTACTTCTTTTTCAAGTTGGATTCTTTTATTTCTTTTTCTTCTCTGATTTCTGTGGCTAAAACTTCCACAACTATGTTGAATAATAGTGGTGAGAATGGGCATCCTTGTCTTGCTCCTGATTTTAAAGGAAATGGTTTCAGTTTTTCACCATTGAGAATGATGTTGTCTGTGGGTTTGTCATATATGGCCTTTGTTATATTGAGGTAAGTTCCCTCTATGCCTACTTTCTGGGCGCTTTTATCATAAATGGGTGTTGAATTTTGTCAAAAGATTTTTTTGCATCTATTGAGATTATCATATGGTTTTTATCCTTCAGTTTGTTAATATGGTGTATCACATTGTTTGATTTGCATATATTGAAGAATCCTTTCATTCCTGGGATAAACCCCACTTGATCATGGTGTATGATCCTTTTAACGTGCTTTTGGATTCTGTTTGCTAGTATTTTGCTGAGGATTTTTGCATATATGTTTATCAGTGATATTGGTCTGTAGTTTTCTTTTCTTGTGACACCTTTGTCTAGTTTTGGTATCAGGGAGATGGTGGTTAGGTTCTTTATTTGAGATGTTTCTTGTTTCTTGAGGTAAGATTGTATTGCTATAAACTTCCCTCTTAGAACTGCTTTTGCTGCATCCCATAGGTTTTTGGTTGTCATGTTTTCATTGTCATTTGTTTATAGGTAGTTTTTGATTCCCTCTTTGATTTCATCAGTGTTCTATTGGTTATTTAATAGCCTACTGTTAGCTTCTATTTGTTTGTATTTTTTACTGTCTTTTTTCCTGTAATTGATATCTCGTCTCATAGCATTGTAGTCGGAAAGGATACTTGATATGATTTTAATTTTCTTAAATTTGCCAAGGCTTGATTTGTGACTCAAGACCTATTCTATCCTGCAAAATGTTCCATGAGCACTTGAGAAGAAAATGTATTTTTTTTTTTTTGGATGGAATGTCCTATAAATATCAATTTAGTCCATCTTGTTTAATGTATCATTTAATGTTTGTGTTTCCTTATTTATTTTCATTTAGGTTGATTTGTCCATTAGTGAATGTGGGGTGTTAAAGTCCCCTACTATTATTGTATTACTGTAGATTTCCCCTTTTATGGCTGTTAGCATTTGCCTTATGCACTGAGGTGCTCCTATGTTGGGTGCATAAATATTTACAATTGTTGTATCTTCTTCTTGGCTTGATCCCTTGATCATTATGTAGCATCCCCTCTTTGTCTCTTGTAATAGTCTTTATTTTAAAGTCTATTTTGTCTGATATGAGAATTGCTACTCCACCTTTTTTTGATTTCCATTTGCATGGAATATCTTCTTCCATCCACTCACTTTCAGTCTGTTTGTGTCCCTAGGTCTGAAGTGGTCTCTTGTAGACAGCATATATATGGGTCTTGTTTTTGTATCCCTTCAGCAAGCCTGTGTCTTTTGGTTGGGGCATTTAATCAATTCACACTTAAGGTAATTACTGATATGTATGTTCCTATGACCATTTTCTTAATTGTTTTAGGTTTGTCTTTGTAGGTCTTTTCCTTCTCTTTTGTTTCCTTCCTAGAGAAGTTCCTTTAGCATTTGTTGTAAAGCTGGTTTTGTGGTGCTGAATTCTCTTAACTTTTGCTTGTTTGTAAAGGTTTTAATTTCTCCATCGAATGTGAGTGAGATCCTTGCTGGGCAGAGTAATCTTGGTTGTAGTTTTTTCCCTTTCATCACTTTAAATATGTCCTGCCTCTCCCTTCTGGCTTGCAGAGTTTCTGCTGAAAGATCAGCTGTTAACCTTATGGGGATTCTCCTGTATGTTATTTGTTGCTTTTCCCTTGCTGCTTTTAATATTTTTTCTCTGTATTTAATTTTTGATAGTTTGATTAACGTGTCTTGGTGTATTTCTCCTTGGATTTATCCTGTATGGGACTCTCTGTGCTTCCTGGACTTGATTGACTATTTCCTTTCCCATGTTAGGGATGTTTTCAACTATAATCTCTTCAAATATTTTCTCAAACCCTTTCTTTTTCTTTTCCTCTTCAGGGACCCCCATAATTCGAATGTAGGTGCATTTAGTGTTGTCCCAGAGGTGTCTGAGACTGTCCTCAATTCTTTTCATTCTTTTTTCTTTATTCTGGTCTGTGGTAGTTATTTCCACTATTTTATCTTCCAGGTCACTTATCCATTCTTCTGCATCAGTTATTCTGCTATTGATTCCTTTTTGAGAATTTTTAATTTCATTTATTTTGTTTTTCATCATTGTTTGTTTGCTCTTTAGTTCTTCTAGGTCCTTGTTATACATTTCTTGTATTTTCTGCATTCTATTTCCAAGATTTTGGATCATCTTTACTATCACTACTCTGAATTCTTTTTCAAGTAGACTACCTGTTTCCTCTTCATTTCTTTGTTCTGGTGAGTTTTTCCCTTGCTCCTTCATCTGCTGTATATTTCTCTGTCTTCTTATTTTGCTTAACTTACTGTGTTCAGTGTCTCATTTCCACAGGCTGCAGGTTTGTAGTTCCTGTTGTTTTGGGGATCTGCCCCCATGGGTAAGTTTGGTTCAGTGGCTTGTGTAGGCTTCCTGGTAAAGGGGACAGGTGCCTGTGTTCTGGTGGGTGGGGCTCTATGTTGTCTTTCTGGTGGGCAGCGCTGCGTCCGGTGGTGCGTTTTGGGGTGTTTGTGAACTTAGTATGATTTTAGACAATCTCTCTGCTAATCAGTGGGGTTGTGTTCCTGTCTTGCTAGTTGTTTGGCATGGGGCATCCAGCACTGGATCTTGCTAGCCTTTGGGTGGAGCTAGGTCTTTGCATTGTGATGGAGATCTCTGGGAGAGCTCTTGCTGATTGATATTACATGTGGCTGGGAGGTCTCTGGTGGTCCAATATCCTGAAGTCAGTTCTCCCACTTCAGAGGTTCAGGCCTGTCATCATGCTGGAGCAGCAAGACCTTGTCAGCCACATGGCTCAGAAGAAAAGAGAGAAAAAAAAAATTTTTTAAGAGAAATAAATATAAAAAAGTAATTAAAAAAAAGAAGAGAGCAACCAAACCAATATACAAATACACCAATGACAACAAGCACTAAAAACTATACTAAGATAAACATAAAAATCAGAAACAAGTCAGTCGCAGACAGCAATCCCCAAGTCTACATTTGCTCCCAAAATCCACTTCTTCAATTTTTGGTTGATTCATTGTCTATTCAAGTATTACACAGATGCAGGGTACATCAAGTTGATTGTGGAGATTTAATCTGCTACTCCTGAGGCTGCTGGGAGAAATATCCCTTTCTCTCCTTTGTTCACACAGCTCCTGGGGCTCAGCTTTGATTATGGCCCCTCCTCTGCATGTAAGTTGCCCTCAGGCTTCTGCTCCCGCCTAGACAGGATGGGGTTAAATTGGTGGCTGTTTAGGGACCTCTGGCTCATTCAGGCCAGGAGGAAGGAGGGGGAAGGTAGTTATAATTGGAATGTGGGGTGAGTCTGCAGCAGCAGAGGCCACCTTAACATTGTAACAGCCTGAGGTGCACCATGTATTCTCCCAGGGACGTTGTCCCTGGATCATGGTACTCTGGCAGTGGTGGGCTACACAGTCTCCTGGTTGGGCGGAGGGGTGTGTGTGGATAGTGACCTGTGCTTGCACACAGTCTTCTTGGTAGCTGCAGCAGAAGCTTTAGCATTTCATGCCCATCTCTGGGGTCTAAGCTCATAGCTGCGGCTTGCGCCCATGTCTGGGGCTCATTTAGGCAGTGCTCTGCCTTCTGTGGGCAGACAGGGAAGGAGTCCCTCGCATACCCCAAAACAATGGTCTCCTGCCTTTTAGGCAGGTCCAGAGTTTTTCCCAGACTCCCTCCTAGCTAGCTGTGGCACACTACCCCCCTTCAGGCTGTGTTCACGCAGCCAACCCCAGTACTATCCCTGGGATCTGACCTCCAAAGCCCAAGCCTCAGCTCCCATCTCCCATCCACTGTGGCAGGTGAGCAGACAAGCCTCTCACGCTGGTGAGTGCTGGTCAGCAGCAATCCTCTGTGCAGGAATCTCTCCACTTTGCCCTCTGCACCCCTGTTGCTGCACTCTCCTCCATGGCTCTGAAGCTTTCCCCCTGTCCACCAACCCCAGCACCGCCACCCCCACCACCCCATCTCCACCAGTGAAGGGGCTTCCTAGTGTGTGGAAACTTTTCTTCTTTCACAGCTCCTTCCCAGAGATGTGGGTCCCATTCCTGTGCTTTTGTCTCTGTTTTTTTTTTTTTTTTTCCTTTGGCCCTACCCAGCTATGTGGGGATTTTCTTGCCTTTTGGGAAGTCTGAGGTCTTCTGCCAGCATTCAGTAGGTGTTCTGTAGGAGTTGTTCCACATGTAGATGTATTTTTGGTGTATTTGTGGGGAGGAAGATGATCTCCACATCTTACTCCTCTGCCATCTTGAAGGTCTCCTGCCGATACTGTTGACTATACTTTTTCTTTTCTGTAGGTTTTGTAAAAAACAAAGTCAGTAAAAAAGTACAATCTTTTTTTTAAGACTGGAGTTTCAGTTATTTTAATAGTATGTTCTTATATATAGTTTTAGCATGTACTTATAAGCTCTTGGTATTTTAAAATTATCTGTATTTAAAGTATTTAGTTTCAGATTTACCTCAAAACTGTTCATATTCATTTATTTTCTTAACTGAATATGGTGAACTTTAGTCTTCCTGAAATCTAACTGTTGGATCAGAGAGAATAAAGATGCCTCAATAACTAAGCAATGTTAGTTGTTAGAATTGGTTAGAATTGGTATTGAACTAAAAAACTTGGAAAATGCAAGTGTATTTAATAGAGTCTATCCATTTCTCCCTTTATTGACTTAAAATTTATGTCAGGCATAACAAACAATACGTGGCACAACAAAAATCTATTGGAACTAGGAAAGTATGAGCTCAAAATCTGACTCAGGAAATGTTTTCCTTGTCTTAATCTTCTAATTCGTGAGATTAATTTTGAGCAGGACCTTCAGGGATAGCCTGTGATTAAGAGATCAGGCACTGAAAAAATTCAGTGTCTGAATCTTATTTTTCCACTTATTAGTTTGTGACTTTGGATTATTTTCTTAACCTCTTTTAACATCAATGCATCTGTAACATACAAATAATTATAATATATAACAGATACAAGTTTTTGATGAAAATCTATCAAAACAGTATCTAATACAATGTGAGCACATGACATTTTCAGGTAATTATTATCATATCACATATACTGATACTCTAAAGAACTTTAAGATATTCATTAAAATTCCATGTGTAGCTATATCTATACTTTTACAGACAGTATTTGCATAAGCTACCACCAAAATGATTTTGTAGCATCTTATGGAACATTCACACACACACACACACACACACACACACACACACACACACCCACCATGGCAATTTTACTAGAAAAAATTTTAAAGAATTATATAATAACAAAGTTTTAAAAGCTATTCAACTCTATTTTGGTATTCTCACTTGTGAAGGTCTCCTCTGCTTCTCAGAGTGGAAAACTCTTGGAGAGGTGACAACACAGGAAAAATTATCCTTTCCATTGCACTTAAAATATAATTCTCTGAGAGGTGTAAAAACAATAAAAAATCTTAGAAGAATTTGGAGGGTTTTAATTTTTAATACCTCCTGGTGGTAAAAATAATATATTTTTATTAGTCAACAAGAGAAATATACATTGACTTTGGGGATGAAATATTCACAATGCACCTGTCTTCAAATTCTGAGGATAATTTCCCATTAGAATTTTAAGAGGAAGAAAGCCTCAAAAACCCTCTGATACAATTAAAATATCAACATTAAATGTAAAGCTTTTAATAACTACATTATTTTAATTCCTTTTTGTTTTGTTCCAATTTTTACCCTTCTTATGTAAAGGTGGGGTTATCTTTGTGTATCATTGGGTATTTATTATTTGCCATTAGTGGAGGTAGGATAAAGCAAGTAATCAATCTTTCAACTTTTGGTGATGAACCAATGGAAAAAATAGTTAGAAGTAGGAAGATATTTTCTGGAATGGGTCTAAGACCAGGAATATTGACATTTAGGTAAACTTTAGTATATATTCTTATGTTGTTTTAAATTAAATAAAATGAATCTGTGTTTATAAATCATCCCAGAAGGATATCCTATGTTTTATGAACTTACCCTTTGTTAGATGAAACAAAGGATTTAAGTCAAAAAGGAAAAAAAAAACTTGGAAATTTTAATCAGTCATAATGTATTGTTCAGCTTTCTCTTTGGAGGTTGTACAACTGTAAACAAGTAAATATGGATAGCTACATGATAGTTATTTATGATTTGGGGCTATCATTAAGAATACTTCTGATATGAAAACTAATGGGAGCAACTCCTGATGGAGATGTTTGTGTTTTTGGTAATGGGGAAAAGAACTGGAGGCAAGATAGTCAAATATGAGTTTGTGTCTGTTTTTGTTGAGTGAGAGAATAGGAGAAATAAAGGGAGATGACATCCATTAAGGAAACACTTGCTATGTGTCTACATGATAGGCAGTCAAGAAGAGTGTCGATAATGGGCAACCATAGTGAAATAACCTAAGCATTGAAAAAAGTATTTGGAATATAAGCTGGAAAACCAATACTACACATATGTATTTGTGAGTTTTACGTGTATAGTTTACATAAATAGTTCATGGTTACAAGTACTCTTTGTACAATAACAGATAAAGAACATCCTGAGATTACTGCTTCAACAGATGATAAGTATACAAATAACCCTTGAGGAAATTTTTATCGAGATAAAAGTGAAGTTTTCTCTAATTACCTACTTTACAAGCACTTTGGTCAGAAACCTTCACACACTAGGATTTTGCAGATAATTTAATTTTTCTTTGAAATAGAAAATTGTCATGATATAGTATACGTATATAACTGAACTTTAATCTTTCCCTCTGCTCCAAAATTTTATTAAAACATGTAAAAAGGAAATATGCAATTAAGATATAATCATCTTTATTTTTGCAGTATCCTGTTGAGAAACAGATAACAAATCATCATACATAGTCATTTCTCTCTCAGTACAAAATATCATCTATTACAAACTTTAGCAATTCACTCATTAGTCATAACAGCGGTGTTCTCATTTGAAGTGATCAATTACTAATGATTTTAAAATTCAGAAGTTCTGAGCTTCCTCTAATTATTAAGAAAACGATTGCATCCTGATGAAACACAATGCACAAGTATAAACTTAGCATATCGTCCCAAAAGAATAATGTTTCTACAGTAACTTGCTATTTAAATATTAATGATAGCAGGAAAGATTTAAATATTGCCATACAGGTATTCCTAAGCATCTTTGCATAATCATTTACTGACATATACCTTAAATAAGCTTTAACTTAAGAATTTTGTATCAATAGAAGCATCAAGATTTCAAAGCAAAACACACATTTGTGTAAGATAGGCATTTTAATTACCTTAGCAAGAAAAGAAAAATAGAATTTACACATTTTTATTTCACCTTTTGGGATTTTTTAAAAAATTAAAGCATATTACAATTGGAAAAAATCTTTGATTTTCATTACTTATATCAAACATCTGTAAAATAGCATGGTGATATTATTTAGAATAGGCTATAATTTGTTCTCTTTGTCATTATCAGAGTATCAAAGATAACATTATACAAACAAATGCTTAAGTGATACTGGTATAATTAAACACATTTTCATTTAGTAAACATTCTTTTTTAGGGGAGGCAATACATAGAAGACACTGAAGAAATACAGATGAAAGACATAACCCAAGCTCTCTAGAGCTATCAGCTAATCAATATTTGGAGTTCAGATATTTATTTTGATGCCATATAATGTTAAACCACGAAACTTTGGGGACCATTTCATTTCTCAGCCCAGGGTTACCTTTTCAATATTCTCTTTTGATTGTCTCCTTTTTTGCCTCATTCTAAATTCTTAGCCAATTTATTTGAAATCTTGGTTTCAACTACCATCTGTTTTAAGATGACTCTCTACTCTTCCAATTTTACTTTCTCTAAAATTAGGTAATAAACATGATGAATTAAGCACAGGGCCTGAGGCATAATTTGTTAGTTCCCTCTTCCTATTCCCTCTACCAAAGGTGTTTCTAACTCTCTGAACCTTCAGTTTTGTCCAGTTCTTGCATTAAATATTTTATATTTTACCAATTTAAGATTATTCTGCATTTCAATAAAATAGCCAATAACTAAAATGCCCACAGCCCCATCTTCTCCTCAAAGGAGAGTTTATGTAAACTTCTGTAAACTTGAACTTTTATACACATGCCCACTAACCAGGGGTGAAGCAAACTGTTCTCAATATCTCTGAGGATTATTCTCTAATAATAATGTTGCTATACTTTGAGGAAAAAGAAATTCTACATAGAGGGATTAATGCATTCTTAGTAAAAAAAACAGGTTAGTTTTCAGAGATTTGGTATTGCTTCAACATGGCTTATTTAGAAACTTCTGGACACATCTTAATGTACCATTATAAAATGTCAAACTAGGTATTAACTTCAATGAACAGTTGTTAAACTTGTGTTGAACACTGATCTTTTCTAGTGATGTGATAATGAACTTTTGGATTGTAGAAAATAATTTAAGTAAGTTTGGCTAAGGTCTGTCACATGAGGATTTTACAACTTTAACTTGAAGCATAAATAATGTATCAGGCAAAGAAAGTAGACAATGGAGAAATATTCTTGATTTGTTCTTTGCAGATGCTGTGTTAATGCATTTCCACAAGAAATTATAGGTTGGATATCATCAAGGTTTCACAGATGAAAAAAAAAAAAGTGTCATAAAAAGTAAATAATTTCTCCAAGATCACACAGCTAGTAAAATCATAATTTGAATGAAACCTCAGGTCTTCATGACTATAAGAAACCAGTGCTAAGAAAGCAGAGATAAAGATCTAAACATTCTGTCTGCTTGCATTTTAGGTTTTATTATGGGAAATCTTTCATCAGAGCCACAATAAGCAACAGAATCTCCTGATCCTTATTCATGGAGATGACATAAGGAAAAGGTAGGGAGATCAAGCAAGTAAATATGCTGTTATAGTAAGAAGCCCCCCTGTTCCAAAGATGTGATTGATATGTTCACCTTATCAAAACAAATGAAATAACTAACTGTGACTTTTCATGGAGACCTTTTCTTCCCACTTGGCCAACTAGTTGTCAGAATTTACATTTGTTCTCAAGTTTTGAGAAAAGTATACAGGAAAGTGTTTCAATCAGGTGAGGAGGCTGCTTTCTTTCAGAATTAAGATGACTATAATATTAAATGCATCCTACACTTGAAACATAAATATCAAATGGAATGTTTTCTATTTGCATTTTTTATTAGGGAAATTTTTCAGGGCATTTCAACATTCTTATTGTAAGAGATTTTGTTTAAATGATACTGGGATTTTTTTTTTTTTTTTTTTTTTTTTTTTTTTGCGGTACGCGGGCCTCTCACTGCTGTGGCCTCTCCCGTTGTGGAGCACAGGCTCCGGACGCGCAGGCTCAGCGGCCATGGCTCACGGGCCCAGCCGCTCCGCGGCATGTGGGATCCTCCCGGACCGGGGCACGAACCCGTGTCCCCTGCATTGGCAGGCGGACTCTCAACCACTGCGCCACCAGGGAAGCCCGATACTGGGATTTTTAATTAATTTTATTTTGCACAAAATTTGTTTCCAACCAAATTCCCAAAACTGTAATTTGCTTTTCTGTGTATGAGGCACTCAGTTACTTGGTGCATGATCTTACTGAAGCTAAGACAAACTTTGATTGCTACAATACCCAGTTAACATTATAGAAAATATATCCTTGGCCAGAGCCAGTGCTTCTAATTCTGCTTTATGATTAGCTTCAAGAAGGACAAAATTAAAACAGCAGTTAAAGTTCCATCTACTATAGGAAAAATAACTCAAAACACATGTTGCATTTATAGTACAGGAGTAGCAAAATAGTCACAAAGAGATGTTTATTTTAATGTTACACAAAATGGGATTTTTCAATAATTGACTCTCTAACAGTGAATCCAGAGCAAGAGTGAAAAGAATGTTTAAGGCTGTTCAATGAATTAGGTATATAATTCTATAAATCCAGAAGGGTAGGGCATAATCTTGTTTTTCACCTGTCAACTTGAATATCAGAGAAAGCTTCAACTGGGTCATTCTTTCTTTCTAAAGTTTCAAAATATTTTTATGAGAAAGCTTTTATGATAATCAAAATATTAGATAGCCTTTTTCACATAAATAAGATTTCCAGTGCAACATATTTTCCTAATCAAATGGGCACTATTCCAAATACATCAGTACATTCTTGCAATCCTGCACTTTTAAATCAGATGTTCTTTTGGCTCCAATTTTCTCTTGTATATTCAAGTACTTTCAGTAGGAAGTATTATTTCCACAATTGCACTTCCATGGTATAATGGAGCTTGAGGAAATGTATATGGGAAAACTACTAGCCTTTCTAAACCCACAATTAATTGTTATCAGATTTAAGTAGACTATATGCAAAATTATCTAACCTGATACTCAGAAAGCAGTGGACACATAATAAATAATAATATCTCTGCTTATTTATACCTAATATTAAACCCTTAGAAAATTATATTAATTGAAAAATTATACTTTTATATTTAATTTCAGAATATATGAAGCAAAAGAACATTAACAAAATGATGTTGGAATCATGTTATCACAAAATATTTTATCAATAGTAAACTAAACAAATGAATGCGTATGTCCATAATAGTTACTCTGTTTCACTATTTTAACAAGTTGAATAATCTATTTTTAAGTAATTTACTTTTTAGTGTCTAAGAAGTTGCCTAACATATTGGAAACTATTCTTCAGATTATTTATTGGGAAATGTTATAATCTTATTTTCTATTTTGCATACACTTTATATTAAATTTAATAAAGCTCTAATTTGATGATCATTTTTTGATAAACTGAAAAAGTTAGAATGCTGTTTTCTAACTCTTAAAGGAAGAAGACTAGAACCTGGGAAATTAAAAATCAAGAAACAGTACATATTTGAAACTTACAAGAATCAATAAAAGTTTCATTTATACACAAAATAAGTTATATTTTCCAAGACAAATAAAAGATTTAATAGGAAAGAATATTTGATGAAAATGCTTATATGGAAAGGTTAAGAAATAAGGCACTACTTCTCCAAAGATCACTAGATAGCTGTTTATAAATGACAAAATAATTATTTATCATATCCCCTTCTTTTACCCTTGGGTTAACTAATTTGGGAATATCTGATAAGTCATAATGCATTATTTACTACTATATATATTACATTTTAATATGACATATAAATCATTATTTATTTATAGGAATGCTTCACACACCTTTTGTAAGAATCCAAAAGCTTAACTTCTTTTTAAATAATTAAACTGAGCAAATGGGTATATGGACACATTACAATGAATGGATATAACATATGTGAGTATCCAAGTAGTAGACCCAGATTCTGAGTATTTTTGCTGATCCTTCAGCTGTAATTATATCTCCTCATAACTTTCTAATATTATAGTACTTAAAACACTTAAAGTTATTAATGCAAAATTTCCAAATTCCATTTTGAGAGGTAACTTCCTTGAAGAGAGAGACATTTACTTCTTTATATTCTCTGTACCTGCTCAGTATTCTCCACTTAATAAATGTTGAATGAATGAGTGGATTGAATGAATAAATTAGAACTTGCTGACAGTGTTATATATTCCTACTTTGGAATGCCATAATGATTATTTTTTTAAAGAAAGGATAAAACCTCCAAGGCATTTTTATAGTTCTTTCTACTGAATTAGCATGGAATGTTCAGTGTTGCAAGTTTGATACCCTAACTATAGATAGCTATTCCATGAACTCCCTGCAAATCCACTTTTTTTTTTTTTTGAGGAGATTATTTTAGAATAATCACCAACACAGGAAAATTTCCTAAGTCATTTCAAAAGTATTTCACATGAGCATTTCTATATATCCTTGTAATCTCAAAAACTTCAATAGCTATTGTTTTATTTCTTAGAGCAACAAGTATCAAATATTTAGCATAGAGCACACATTTGATCCCCTAAAGATGACAAGTAGGGTAGGACATCTGTGTAATGGAAACACTTATAGGTTAGAATCGTGGAAACCTGTGTCTATGGAATAATTTTAGCATGTAAAAATCTCGGTCACACTCACTAGAATAGAAACTGGATTAAATTAAAAGAGTTGACATTTCACAGGATTGCAAAAATCACACATGTTGGTCCAAAAAAATAAAAAGCTACAAAATTACTTTTTAGGGAAAAAATACAAAGAATCCCATGTGAGAGAAAGATCTGAGAATTTAATAAGCTCAGTATAAAGAAGCAGTGAGCAGTGGTTGTCCCCCAAATTACCTTAATTGCAGAAACATTGATGTAAGTATGGAACACAGGCATAATATATAATGTTTTATTATTGTATATGTGATATATTTAAGGTTTTTAAATAATTGGCATATTTTAGTTACTGAAAACAATATAACTTGATATTTTATTCTAATACCTTTTATATTTCCCTTTTCAGTGAAACAATCTTGTGGCTTTTATGATGTTGTTGCTTTTTATTCTCATTTTACAGAAACAAACTTCTTTGCATTAGTCAGCAACAATTAATTAAAAGCTATTAATTTTAATAGCTTTCTGTCTAGCTATTAAAATTGTTAAGTATACATGGTAAACTTATGAATATAATTTTGTATTTTTTCCAAGTACTTGTTTTACTATGGCCAAAAATTACCTTTCTTTCAATATTTTGTTAAATTTTTGAAATATAATTATTTGGGAATTATATTTGATTTAGCTTTTAGCTTTCAAATATAAGTATCATTCTAGAACGTATATAAATTCACTTACTAGAATGATTATAGATTTAGAAACCTCAGATAAGCATCTTCAAAACTTTTGAACTTATTACTTTGTATGTTTGAAAAACTGTAATCAGTAGACTAGATCATTGATGCTATATTATTTTGTACACTTAAAAATGAATGCACAATTCAAAAATTTAGCATGAAGTTTGCATTCTTCTGAGGGCAAATAATTATTTTCTTCAGAACAATTTAAAAATCTTGCTTAGTTTTTTATAGTTTGCAAAGGTAGTATGTTCTCTGTCTTAGTTTGGGCTGCTACAATGAAATACTATAGACTTGGTGGCTTAACAACACCAGAAATTTGTTCCTTATAGTTCTGGGTGCTGGACTTGCAAAATCAGGGTGCCAGCATGGTCAAGTTCTGGTGAGAGCCCTCTTCTGGGTTGCAGACTGCCAACTTCTCTTTGTATCCTCACAGGGTAGAAAGAAAGTGATCTGTTCTTTACCCTCTTCTTATAAGGGCATTAATCCCATTCATAAGGCCTCCACCCTTATGACCTAGTTAAATCCTATAGGCCCCATCTTCAAATAACATCATATTGGGGATTAGATTTTAAAGTATGAATTTTTCAGGGACACAAATGTTCAGTCCATAACATTTTCTTAGCACTAATCATATGTGAAGTTTTATATATATATATATATATATATATATATATATATATATATATATATATATATATATGTGTGTGTGTGTGTGTGTGTGTGTGTGTGTGTGTATGTCCTTAAGACTGTGATAAAACAAATAAAATAATATCAATATTAAAACTTGCTTGAAATGTCACAAATAGAATACTTACATTAAAAATTTCTAAAATATATTTCCATAGAGAACTAATCCTAAGCTCTCTGCATCAGGAAGCAGTTTAACAAGATGATTTTCTAAGTTTGAGGAAGAAGTTGTTCTTTCCTAAACATTCCCTGTGATCCTTCCTAAGCTATACCGCTAGATTCTTCTCAGGCCAGTTGGAAGCAATGGCAACCTTGGCAAGGTTGTGACTGTTGGCATAATGCAGGTACCTGCTTCTGAAGAGTGCCCACATTGCTCAAGTCACAGCATGTGGAGTTCTGCCAGATTCACTGAATGTTTTTTGGGGGGGGGGAATGGAGCTAAGAAGGAGGAAATAACAAAAAACCATCACCTCTATCATTCAGTTCAATGTATTTTTTTTAATACATTGAGAATTTGTCTTTGACCCATGTATTATTTAGAAGTATACCCTTTAGTTTCCAAATGTTCGGAAATTTTCCTTTTAAATTTATGTTACTGATTTTTAGTTGGATTGCACTGTGGTCAGAGACATGCTCTATATAATTACAATTCTTTTACTTTTTATAAGATTTGTTTTGTGGCCCAAGATATGCTGTATCTTGTTATCTGTCTATGACCACTTGAAAACTGTATATATTCTGCTGTTTCTTTGTGGAATGTTCTATAAAAGTCAATTAGAACATCTTGATAGATGGTGTTGTTGAGTTCTCCTTGAATCTGTGGGTTTCTGTCTTTTGCCAATTGGGGGATTTTCAGCTATTATTTCAAGTACGTTTTCAACCTTGCCCATTTTCTCCTCTCCTTCTGGGCTTCAAATGGCATAAATATCACCTCTTTTAAAATAATATCCCATTCTTGAGGGTCTGTGCATTTTAATTTTTTTCAGTTTACTTTCAGGCAAGTAATTTCTATTGTTCTAACTTCAAAGTTCATTGATTCTTCTGACCCTTCCATTTTAATGTTTATGTACTGAAAAAGTGACCCACTTGTTATCTTGATATATATTTAAGTGACAAATATCCAAATTCTAAAGTGCAAGGAGCCAAACCTGTAGTAGCTTATGTTGGTGATAGCCTCCTTACAATTACTGAGGAATATTGGGAAGGAAGCTGATTTGTCTCATAAAATATCTTCTGTTATTCTTCACACTTCCCATGCCTCACTTACCTTCCATAGGAAATATCCTCATTTCTTTAATAATGGTAGGAGTATTATATTATCAGGGCTAGAATGGAATATTAGTATTTCCAAGGTATGATGTTTTAGATCTTAATTCATTAAGAATATAATGACACTAAACTTAGGCTTCACTTGACATAGGTTAACAAAGTAAGACAGATACATAAAGGTGTCATTAATGATATTTACCAAATAAATGTAACCATTATATTTTTGGAGCAAAAAATAGAAACACACACACACACACACACACACACACACACACACACACACACACATTTCAAGGAAGACTAAAGAAAACTTTCCCTACATAACAATTTTTTTTTAGAGCTAGAACAAAGATGAAATGTAACATTTACATTTGATGATCACCTATGCTAATTACCATAAATTTGGGAAATCAATATAGTTTTGTTAGTAGATCAAATATAGGAAATATACATATATTCGCCAGGGTTGTTTTTCTTTCTAAATTTTATTACAGTAATATTGTAATCAAAAAAAAAATTGATGCATCCTCTGAAGAAGTCCAACTTTAAATGATATAAACATTTGAGAAAATAGACTTCATGAATTTTTTCTTTGATTTACCTGGAATATATGATCAAAAGTACTTGAATTCAAACTTTCCAAATATTTCTTTTAATATTTGACACTTCAATTTACACTATTACACTATTTTTAAAACCTGAAATTTGTGAAGGATGCAACTATTAGATCTGTTCAATCTGTGTGTTTAAGCTCTTACCACAGAACTATGTATTTAAAAACAAATCTTACAAAAGAGCAAAATAGACAACAGGTGGGAAGCAGTTTTTGGAATTTAACATATTGATATTGCAAATGTTGTGCACTGTAGCTACCTGTAAATAGTAGAGCTGTTTCTGTAACATTTGCGTATTGACTTACCATTAATAGTCTGTGATGCTTTGCATTTCATAAAAATTCTTTTCAAGATGTTTTTAATCAGATGTTGGATTTCAGAAATTAAAATATTGTTTCAAGTTGATCATTTAAAAATATGCTATATAAATTGAACTCAGATGCCAATGAATAAAATTTGGTGGGAAGAGATCTTTTCATTCTATTCTACACAATTAAAAGAGAATTATCCTAGGGTTTATGGTCAGTTCCCCTCAGTCATTAGATTGTGCCATTTATAGGTTGTATTAAATTTCCAATCTGCAGATATATCGACTTTAGCAAACTGAGTCTAAACTTATTCTAAAAGGCAAAATCCTTGCCTTTGCTGTATTACCACCTCACACTGTTCTACGAACTATTATCAGCTACTGTTAGAAATGATTGTTTTGTTTCTTTTCTCCCTCTTTTTAAAATCAACTTTCAAAAGTCATGGGATTCAGAAGCATTCTCCTGAAACATTATATACAGATAGTTGAAGCTCACCATGTAAGACTATTTAATGACAAAACTTCAATATTTGTGTACAGTTGCTATACTTCAAATAGTTGAAGACTAATAATACTGTAATGGGAAATAATACAGATTCAACAAATTGAGGTGTGTGACACTATATTTATTAATTTTAATGAAATTAAAATTGTTCTGCTAATGATCAGGTCTAAAGTGGCAAAGTGAAGCAAGAACTTTTAAGATTTTTATGTGAATTGTTTAGATAAAAAAACACTCAAGAAAGAACTCTTAATACTTGCCTCACTGTCACTCTAACTGAAAACACTTTCTGCTTAATTATCCAGTAAACAAATCACATTAATGTAGAAAATAATTTTAATTTCCTATTTGTTTCTTTTATAAATATTTTCTCAAATTTTGAAATTAGTTTACTGTGAGTGTTTTTCATGCGTACAGGAAATTTAAGATGTCATTAAACATGCCAAAAAGATAATTCCTTAACAAGATACCAAAAGAAGCTCTTTAATGATGTTAGAAACACAAATTAAGTTTAGAAAGCTAATTCCAAAGGGTCAGAATTGCATAAATCACTAGAGATTATGGAACGGGATTTCTATAAGTATAAATCTATAACAGCATATGTTTAAAGTAGCTGATCTCAGAGCTATAAATGACCTTAATTACACAAAATGTTTTTCTTTTGATAAATTCAGTGAATCTATTCTTCCAATTTTTGCTTTAATAGAAACAACATTTTTCTTTGTAAAAAAGCATTTATGACTGTCTCAAGGCTATGGCCTTGGAACTGGCTGCTGGTATGGGAAGAGAAGGCAGGAGGAACGTTCTAAGGATAGTGGAAAGGGTCCAGCTTTGAGGTCTACTGGCAATCACATGCTCTCTATGACCTCCTTCAGCAGAGAACTTCATATATTTAAAGGATTGACCCATGAGAAAGAAGGCGCTCCTATTCTGGGAGTATGACTAGGACTGAGGGGAGGAAGACGTGGAAGCAGTTTTCTGCTGAAGAATCTCTGGAGAGAAGTGGTGAGAGTGACCATCATTGTCTTGCTAATGAACTTACCAGTAACACTGTAGGTTCAAAGTTTTCTGGAGTTCCCTGGTGAAAGCTGAAATTGGCCCCTGTATACAGAAGGCAAGGAAAGACCAAAGAAGGAGGCAGACCACAGCAGACTGCCATGTGGCTGACAGGGTCTTGGTGCTCTGGCCTGGTGTCAGGCCTGAGCCTCTGAGGTGGGAGAGCCAAGTTCAGGACACTGGATGACCAGAAACCTCTCAGCCCCACATAATATAAATCAGCAAGAGCTCTCCCAGAGATCTCCATCTCAATGCTAAGACCCAGCTCCAGTCAACAAACAGCAAGCTCCAGTGCTGGACACCCCATTGCCAATCAACTAGCAAGACAGAGACACAACCCCACCCACTAGCAGAGAGGCTGTCTAAAACCATAATAAGTTCACAGAAACCCCAAAACACACTGCTGGACGTGGTCGTGCCCACCAGAAAGACAAGATCCGGCCACACAAACCAGAACAGAGGCACCAGTCCTCTCTACCAGGAAGCCTGCACAACCCACTGAACCAACTTTACCCACTGGGGACAGACACAAAAAACAATGGGAACAACGAACCTGCAGCCTGCGAAAAGGAGATCCCAAGACAGAGAAACACACAGCAGATGAAGGAGCAAGGTAAAAACCCACCAGACCACACAAATAAAGAAGAAGTAGGCAGTCTACCTGAAAAAGAATTCAGAATAATGATAGTAAAGATGATCTAAACTCTTGGAAATAGGGCTTCCCTGGTGGCACAGTGGTTGAGAGTCTGCCTGCCAGTGCAGGGGACACGGGTTCGTGCCACGGTCCGGGAAGATCCCACATGCCATGGAGTGGCTGGGCCCGTAAGCCATGGCCGCTGGGCCTGTGCATCCGGAGTCTGTGCTCCGCAATGGGAGAGGCCACAACAGTGAGAGGCCTGCGTACCGCAAAAAGAAATAAAAATTAAAAAAAAAATAAAATCTTGGAAATAGAATGGAGAAAATATAAGAAATGTTTAACAAGGACCTAGAAGAACTAAAGAGCAAACAAACAATGATGAACAAGAAAATAGATGAAATTAAAAATTCTCTAGAAGGAATCGATAGCAGAATAACTGAGGCAGAAGAACAGGTAAGTGACCTGGAAGATAAAATAGTGGAAATAACTACCGTAGAGCAGAATAAAGAAAAAAGAATCAAAAGAATTGAGGACAGTCTCAGACACCTCTGGGACAATATTAAAGGCATGAACATTCGAATTATAGGGGTCCCAGAAGAAGAAGAGAAAAAGAAAGGGACTGAGAAAATATTTGAAGAGACTATAGTTGAAAACTTCCCTAACGTGGGAAAAGAAATAGTCAGTCAAGTCCAGGAAGCACCTAGAGTCCCATACAGGATAAATCCAAGGAGAAATACATATTAATTAAAGACACATATTAATCAAACTATCAAAAAATAAATATAAAGACAAAATATTAAAAGCAACCAGGGAAAAGAAACAAATAACATACAAGGGAATCCCCATAAGGTTAACAGCTGATTTTTCAACAGAAACTCTGCAAGCCAGAAGGGAGAGGCAGGACATATTTAAAGTGATGAAAGGGAAGAACCTACCACCACGATTACTCTAACCAGCAAGGATCTCATTCAGAGTCAATGGAGAAATCAAAAGCTGTACAGATAAGCAAAAGTTAAGGGAATTCAGCACCACCACACCAGCTTTACAACAAATGCTAAAGAAACTTCTCTAGGCAGGAAAGACAAGAGAAGGAAAAGACCTACAGTAACAAACCCAAAACAATTAAGAAAATGGTCATAGGAACATACATATCGATAACTACCTTAAATGTAAATGAATTAAACGCTCCACCCAAAAGACATAGACTGGCTGAATGGATACAAAAACAAGACCCACATATATGCTGTCTATAAGAGACCCACTTCAGACCTAGGGACACATACAGACTGAAAATGAGGGGATGGAAAAAGATATTCCATGCACATGGAAATCAAAAGAAAGCGGGAGAAGCAGTTCTCATATCAGACAAAATAGACTTTAAAATAAAGACTATTACAAGGCACGGAGAAGGAGAGTACATAATGATCAAGGGAGTGATCCAAGAAGAAGATATAACAATTCTAAATATTTATGCACCCAACATAGGAGCACCTCAATACATGAGGCAAAAGCTAACAGCCATAAAAGGGGAAATCTACAGTAACACAGTAGGGGACTTTAACACCCCACTTTCACCAATAGACAGATCATCCAAAATGGAAATAAATAAGGAAACCCAAGCTTTATATGACACAATAAACAAGATGGGCTTAATTGATATTTATAGGACATTCCATCCATAAACAACAGAATACATTTTCTTCTCAAGTGCTCATGGAACATTCTCCAGGATACATCATATCTTGGGTCACAAATCAAGCCTTGGTAAATTTAAGAAAATTGAAACACTATGAGATTAGATATCAAAGGAAAAAAAGTATAAAAAATACAAATACATGGAGGCTAAACAATACACTACTAAATAAGCAAGAGATCACTGAAGAAATCAAAGAGGAAATAAAAAGATACATAGAAACAAATGACAATGTAAACACGATGACTGAAAACCTATGGGATGGAGCAAAAGCAATTCTAAGATGAAAGTGTATAGCAATACAATCCTACCAGAAGAAACAAGGAAAAGCCCAAATAAACAACTTAACCTTACACCTAAAGCAGTTAGAGAAAGAACAAAAAAAAAAAACCCCACAAAGTTAGCAGAAGGAAATAAATCATAAAAATCAGATCAGAAATAAATGAAAAAGAAATGAAGGACACAATAGCAAAGATCAATAAAACTAAAAGCTGGCTCTTTGAGAAGATAAACAAAATTGATAAACCATTAGCCAGACTCATCAAGAAAACAAGGGAGAAGACTCAAATCAACAGAATTAGAAATGAAAAAGGAGAAGTAACAGTTGACACTGCAGAAATACAAAGGATCATGAGAGATTACTTCAAGCAACTATATTCCAATAAATGGACAGCTAGGAAGAAATGGACAAATTCTTAGAAAAGCACAACCTTCCAAGACTGAACCAGGAAGAAATAGATAATATATACAGACCAATCACAAGTACTGAAATTGAAACTGTGATTAAAAATCTTCCAACAAACAAAAGTCCAGGACCAGATGGCTTCACTGGTGAAATCTATCAAACATTTAGAGAAGAGCTAACACCTATCCTTCTCAAACTCTTCCAAAATATAGCAGATAGAGGAACACTCCCAAATTCATTCTACAAGGCCATCATCACCTTGATACCAAAACCAGAAAAAGATGTCACAAAAAAAGAACACTACAGGCCAATATCACTGATGAATATAGAAGCAAAAATCCTCAACAAAATACTAGCAAACAAAATCCAACAGCACATTAAAAGGATCATACACCATCATCAAGTGGGGTTTAACCCAGGAATGCAAGGATTCTTCAATATACACAAATCAATGTGTTACACCTTATTGACAAACTGAAGGATGAAAACCATATGATAAACTCAATAGATGCAGAAAAAGCTTTCAACACCCATTGAAAATTCAACACCCATTTTTGAAAAAAACCCTCCAGAAAGCAGACATAGAGGAACCTCAACCTAATAAAGGCCATATATGACAAACCCACAGCCAACATGGTTTTCAATAGTGTAAAACTGAAACCATTTCCACTAAGATTAGGAAGAAGACAAGGTTGCCCATTGTCACCACTATTATTCAACATAGTTTGAAATTTTTAACCACAGCAATCAGAGAAGGAAAAGCAATTAAAGGAATCCAAATTGGAAAAGAAGAAGTACAACGGTCACTGTTTGTAGATGCCATGATCCCATACATAGAGAATTCTGAAGATGCTACAAGAAAACTACTAGATCTAATCAATGAATTTGGTAAAGTAGCAGGATACAAAATTAATGCACAGAAATCTCTTGCATTCCTATACACTGACGACTAAAAATCTGAAAGAGAAACTAAGGAAACACTCCCATTTACCATTGCAACTAAAAAGAATACAATACCTAGGAATAAACCTACCTAAGGAGACAAAAGACCTGTGTGCAGAAAACTATAAGAAACTGATGAAAGAAATCAAAGATGATATAAACAGATGGAGAGATATACCATGTTCTTGGATTGGAAGAATCAACATTGTGAAGATGACTCTACTACCCAAAGCAATCTACAGATTCAGTGGAATCCCTATCAAACTACCAATGTCATTTTTCACACAACTAGAACAAAAAATTACACAATTTGTGTGAAAACCCAAAAGACCACGAATAGCCAAACAATCTTGAGAAAGAAAAACAGAGCTGGAGGAATCAGGCTCCCTGACTTCAGACTATACTACAAAACTACAGTAATCAGGCTTCCCTGGTGGCGCAGTGGTTGAGAGTCCACATGCCAATGCAGGGGACACGGGTTCGTGCCCCGGTCCGGGAGGATCCCACATGCCGCGGATCGGCTGGCCCTGTGAGCCATGGCCGCTGAGCCTACATCTCCGGAGCCTGTGCTCCACAACGGGAGAGGCCACAGCAGTGAGAGGCCCGCGTACAGCAAAAAAAAAAAAAAAAAAGCTACAGTAATCAAGTCAATATGGTACTGGCACCAAAACAGAAATATAGGTCAATGGAACAGGTTAGAAATCCCATAGATAAACCCACACACATATGGTCACCTTACCTTTGATAAAGGAGTCAAGAATATACAATGGAGAAAAGACAGCCTCTTCAATAAGTGGTGCTGGGGAAAGTGGACAGCTCATGTAAAAGAATGAAATTAGAACACTCTGTAACACTGTATACAAAAATAAACTCAAATTGTTTAAAGATTTAATGCAAGGCTACACACTACAAAACTCTTAGAGGAAACATAGGCTGAACACTCTATAACATAAATCACAACAAGATCCTTTTTGACCCACCTCCTAGAAAAAATGGAAATAAAAGCAAAGATAAACAAATGGGACCCAATGATGCTCAAAAGCTTTTGCACAACAAAGGAAACCATAATCAGGATGAAAAGACAACCCTCAGAATGGGAGAAAATATTTGCAAATGAAGCAACTGGCAAAGGATTAATCACCAAAATATACAAGGAGCTCATGCAGCTCAGCATCAAAAACACTAACAACCCAATCCAAAAATGGGCAGAAGACCTAAATAGACATTTCTCCAAAGAAGTTATACAGGTTGTGAACAAACACATGAAAGGATGCTCAACATCACTAATCATTAGAGAAATGCAAATCAAAACTACAATTAGGTATCACCTCACACCAGTCACATGGCCATCATCAAAAAGTCTACAAACAATAAATGCTGGAGAGGGTGTGCAGTAAAGTGAACCCTCTTGCACTGTTGTGGGAATGTAAATTAATACAGCCACTATGGAGAACAGTATGAAGGTTCCTTCAAAAACTAAACATAGAATTAGCATATGAGCCAGCAATCCCACTCCTGGCCATATACCCTGAGAAAACCATAATTCAAAACGAGTCATGTACCACAATGTTCATTGCAGCACTATTTACAATAGCTAGGACATAGAAGCAACCTAAGTGTCCATCGACAGATGAATGGATAATGAAGATGTGGCACATATATACAATGGAATATTACTCAGCCATAAAAAGAAACAAAATTGAACTACTTGAAATGAGGTGGATAGACCTAGAGTCTGTCATACAGACTGAAGTAAGTTAGAAAGAGAAAAAAAAATACCATATGCTAACACATATATAGGGAATCTTAAAAAAAAAAAAAAAGGTTCTGATGAACCTAGGGGCAGGACAGGAATAAAGACGCAGATGTAGAGAATGGACTTGAGGACACGAGGAGGGGGAAGGGTAGGCTGGGACAAAGTGAGAGAGTGGCATGGACATATATACACTACCAAACGTAAAATAGATAGCTAGTGGGAAGCCGCCGCATAGCACAGGGAGATCAGCTCAGTTCTTTGTGACCACCTAGAGGAGTGGGATATGGATGGTGAGAGGGAGGGGATATGGGGATATATGTATACACATAGCTGATTCACTTTGTTATACAGCAGAAACTAACAGAACATTGTAAAGCAATTATACTCCAATAAATTTGTTAAAAAATATTTTTAAATAGAAAAAGCATTTTTGCATATCAGTTAATCATCTTTGCTAATATTGTCATTATTGGTCTCAAAAGTTATTTTTTATGCCAGCAGAAAATTGCCATCAACAACGCCTTATATGAAAACTAATAAACATAAAATATATCCTCTTTCTCTCAACTGTACTGCTTTTGCTTACAGAAATTTTATTGTTTCAGCAAAGACCACTTTTTCTTTTGTTTTATAATTTATTTACTTTTTGTCCAAAGTGCAATTTTTACAAATCTTCACAGGCCGAATAACCCCCTAATATCTGTAATAAGAAAACAATATTTTGCCTCCCAATCTCACCCACTTGCATGAACCTCACTTCCTTAGTGTGGCTGAGTTCTAATTTTAGTATTTCACAGTGAGCTATTCAAAACTAATTATCTGTAGATTATTTTATTTCTTGCATTATTTTTGCAAAAGTTTTAACCAAGAAACCCTTGCTTGTGTCCTGCTGCTACAAGTCATTAGAAGTCAGATGCTTTTTAAATGTTATCAGTATTGGGACTTCCCTGGCCTTCCAGTTGTTAAGACTTTGCCTTCCCATACCATGGGTGTGTGTTCAATCCCTTGTCAGTGAGCTAAGATTCCCACATGCCTCGCGGCCAAAAAACCAAAACGTAAAACAGAAGCCATATTGCAGCAAATTCAGTAAAAGACTTTAAGAATGGTCCACATCAAAAAAATCTTAAAAAGGAAGGTTATCAGTATCTGAGAACATTAAACATTTTATACTTTTTTGATGCTCCATCTAACAATGCCTTAAGTTTCATATATTGTATTATATAATGTGTTCCATCCTTTAGAAAGGTATTAAAAATACTCTATGTGCCAAAAACTGACTATATCTGAAAAATACTGGCCCTCCTAAATATACCTAATAGTGGCAGAGAAAATGAGATTTTCAGTGCAAACTGGTGCTTACATAAACAACCATATCCTTGAGGCAAACGTCTCATTTACCTACTTTGGTTTTTTAACTCATTTATTGAGATAACTTACATATGGTAATATTCACTCAATGTGTGGAACAAAATGGGTTTTACTATAATCACAGAGTTGTGCAACCATTACTATATCAATTTTAGATTATTTTCCTCACCCCTAAAATAAACTGCATGTTCTTTAGCTATCATACTCAATTTCCCATTCCCCACAGTGCTGTATCAATTTGCCTATTCTGGAAATTTCATATAAATAGAATTATATAATATATAGTTATTTCACTTATTGTAATGTTTTCAAGGTCCATCTGTGTTGTAGCATGTATCAGTACTTCATTTATTTTATGACAGACTGTTATTACATGTGTGGATGTACCACATTTTATTTATGCATTCATCAGTTGATGGACATTTGATTGTATCTAACTCTTAACTTTTATGAATAATGGTTTTGTGAATATTCATATATGTTTTTGTGTGGACATATGTTTTCATTTTTCAAGGATTTATACTTAGAAATGGAATTATTCAGTTAGAAAATAACTATTTTTAACATTTTGAGTTCCTGCCAGACTCTTTGGAAAAAAGTGTCTGAACCATTTTAGTATCACCTGCAGTGGATGACAGTTCTGATATTTCCACACCCTTGCCCACTCTTATTAATATCTGTACTTTTACAGTAGCCATCCTAGTCGGTGTGAAGTGGTATTTAATTATGGTTTGATCTGCATTTCCCTGATGGTTAATGATGTCTAGTATCTTCTCTTGTGCTTAGTCCCATTTGTACATTTCTTCTAGAGATGCCAACTTAGTTCCTTTGTCCATTTCTTAATTAGGTTATTTGTCTTTTTATTATTCAATTATGTGAATCCATTATATATGCTAGGTACAAGTCCATTATGAGCTATATGATTTGAAAATATTTTCTCCCATTTCATGTTTTTTTTTACATAACTGTAATGTCCTTTAAGTTACAAAAGTTTTTGATTGTGATGAAGTAATTTTTTTTGATTACTTGTGCTTTTGATGTAAGAACACATTGCCATATCCAAAGTCGCCCTTATGTTTCTTCTAACAATTTTGTAATTTTAGTTCTAATGTTTATGCTTTAATCGTTTTTGAGTTAATTTCTGTATATGTTGTGAGGTAGGCATCCAACTTCATTCTTTTACATGTGGCTACCCAGCTGTCCTACCACCATTTGTTAGAGTAATTTCCCCCATCAATTATATTGGCATACTTTTTAGAATTCAGTTGACCATACAGAAGGGTTCAGAAGGGTTTTTCTGAATTCTCAGTTTTATTCCATTGATCTATATGTTTATCCTTATACCAGCCCCACACTGTTTTGATTACTGTTGCTTTGTGGTAAGTTTTGAAATCTGAACGTGTGTCACACAACTTTGTTTTCATCAAGGTTGTTTTTACTTTTCTAGTTTCCTTGAGTAAATCCATATGAGTTTTGGAATCAGCTTGTCAATTTCTTTAAAGAAACCAGCTGGGAAAATAATAGGGATTGCACTGAATTTGCTGATAAATTTAGGGATTTTTGTCATTTTAACAATTTCAGTATTATGTCTTCCAATTTATAAACATGTTGCAGATTTCTTTTAACTTAGGTCTCCTTTAATTTACATCAATGATATTTTATAGTTTTCAGAGTATAACTTTTACACTTCTTTTGTTGAGTTTAATTCTTATCCTTTTTGATGCTATTATAATTGGAATTATTTTATTAGTATCATTTTTGTATTGATCATTAAAAGTGACTAATTTTTGTATATTCTTCTTGGGTGTGCTTAATATGTGCTAAATGGTGTCACATATTTCTCTGAGTCTTGCTTTCTTTTTTTTTTTTTTTTCATTTTTTCCTCTCTGTTCTTCAGATTCCATAATCTCTATTACACTGATCTTTCTTTAAGTTTGCTAATACTTACTTCTGTTGATCCCATCTGGTGTTTCAACTCTCAGATTTCCATTTGGTTCATTTTTTTAAACATGGTTTCTTCTCTTTATTTATATTATCTGTTTGATGAAACATTGCCTTCATAGCTTCATTCACTTCTTTAACCATGGTTTCCTTTACTGTTTGAAAATATTTATAATGGCTACTTAGTTCTATTCAGTCTTTTTTGTGTTAAATCTGACATCTGGTTGATCTCCCAGCCTCTTGCTATTGCCTGTTTTCTTCCCTCTCTATGGGTCATATTTTCCCAATTCATTGCATAATATTTTTTTCGAAAATTGGACATTTATTGTAGCAACTCTTGGTACCCCTCATATTGTAATTTTTGCTCGTTTATTTGTTTAGTGACTAGGTGGATTATTTTAGGAAGTCCATTTCCCCTGCAGTGCCAAGATCCTGACATTGTAACTCAGGGTGCTCCCTTGGCATGTGCACAGGCAGCTGGTATGGCAATGGTTTAGTAGTGTTCTCTTTGTCTCTTTTTTCTGACCACATACAGCTCTACTGTAAAGCTCTCCTAATTGTTTGCTTATTGCTATATTTCTGTCAACAATTTTCCAGAGCATAAATTGTCCCACAGACTGATTCAATTAAATTTGAAGTGCTTTGTAGGGTTAGTTTAGGAATTCAGTGTTTGAGGTTTGCTCTGCCCCCAGGAGAACTCTTCTTGGTTGTCTCTTTTTGGTTCTTCTGGTAAAATGTATCAGCCTATTCTTTAGCTTATATCTTTAATAAGCTACCAGTCTTCTTTTAATTCCTTTGTTATTTTTCAGAGCACCCTTAGGCATGAAGTTTACCATACTCTGTTTCAAAGAAAGTCCTTCAGGAAGAGCTTTGGAGCTCTCTGTTTTATAGACTACCTATACCCTGAAAAAAAATCTGTTAGCCATGACTCTAGAGGTGGGGCTGGGGACAGTGCACATCTCTCCCTGAATGACTTTCCCACCTTAGAACCTGAGCACTAGGCTGGTGTGGTAGCCTCTGATCTTCTTGGCGTGTATCCTCTAACATGGAAACTCTGCCCTATGAATAGGCCAGGGAGAAAGCAATCAGGACCCTAGCATTTTCAGTATCCTGTGAGGGCAATAGAGCATCTTACTCTCAACTTCTCAGCTGTACTTTGGAATTTAGCCTCTACACAAAGTAATAAGGCAGAGAATGGTGGGGTGGGGGGAGATAGGATGAGAATTGCTTATATCCATCCCCTCCCAGGGAAATACCATATTCCATGACTAGGAGTTTTAGGCATAAGGAGCACTGTGTTCTTGGCTACACTTACCTGGAGTAAAGTTTTTGTTATATTGGTCTTAGATGGGGAAAGGGGATCATGATTCAAGTGCCTCAGATTATCACTGTTCTTACCAAGTTTGAATAAGTGTTTCTTCACTTACTGTATGCTCTTAGAACCATTTCCATAGATTAAAAATTTTTTTTTTTCCATTTTCAGCAGTTTCTCTGAGTATTTAGCTCCACAGAGCTCCTTACATTGCCATTTGAGCAGTGGAACTCACATGTACCTACATTTACATCAGTGATGATGATGATAATATTATATGATGTTATAATTATCAACAGTAATTATTAATATTATCATTATATGCACAATGATCATCAAAACAGATGTTTAAAAAAAGAAAATATATTTCCCCAGATAATTAAGCATCTGATAAAACATATTTAATTGTGGTTCCTCTATGGCTAAGGGTAAGCTGTGTGTTTTCAGTAAACTGGAATATTGCACTATTCTACCTTCCCTACATATATATGTGTGTTTGGGTTTTTCTTCCCCACAAATCTGGAGTTTCTTGAGGATATGATAGTGCTTATTAATATTCATATTATCTGACACATATAGCCCACTTGTAGGCATTTAATATGCTGGTTAGTTGATTCCTTGGTAAATGACAACTGTCTTGCTAGATATTTGGAAATATAACTAGATTTTGTTTTGTGTAACCACAGACTGTTGCATTTTGACAGAGTGTAAAATAATTTGGGTGGGAAGTCAAGAGTCTTCTTTGGTTCATTGTGAGTTGGAGGCACAAAAATCCTACTACATACTTTAAAATTCCCTCATCTACTTTTCCTAAATCAAGGTTTATATAACTATCATGATAGTTGAATAATAACTGGAGCTGAACTGAAAATACCAATTTTAAAATTTTTATTTTTACAAGTTCCAGAGGAACACAGAGTTCCATGGACACGTTTGCAAGTGAAAGAGTTTCTTGGTAAAGAACTAGGTGGCTGAGGAAATAAGTTGCCCAATTATCAAAACCTTGGTAAGTTGATGTAATTTCTAGAAAATACCTATTGTGGACTAACACATTCTCAATATACTAGACTAGTTTTTAGAAAGGTGTTCTTCAATTGACAGCTTGTCTCTTGGAATCACCATTTAATAAAATAAGTAGAATTGCAAACATGTGACTGGAAAACTGGTAATCTAGTGGATCTAATGAAAAATTGTTCCAGGCTGTGAGTTAAATTGATCCAAGAGAGGATTTTAGTAGAACACAGGAATCACCAGTGCAATTCTGCGCATGGCAGGAGTTTAACAAATACTTATTTGAATGAATGTACTTGATCCAGGTTATAAATGCTTTTTAAAAAGCTCATTCTTCCTTTCTTTTTGTGAAAATCTGGCAATAATTGGTAGTTTGGTATTCTCAAAATATGTTAATTGTCCCAGAAAACATACAAGTTAGTCAAGGGTTAGTAAGTGAGAATCTCTATTTTAGTATAAAAATGGGGACAAGCCCCATGTGGGAGATTTTAAGTAAAGCAATCTTCTATCAACATAAGTAATATTTTTTTCTCTTTTATATACACAAGAATAAGTCTAAATATTTAAGGGTACTATTTAAATTATGGTGCAGTATTTTAATACTTGAAGTTATTTATTAAATAATTTTTGTAATTATTTAGAATTATCACTCTCACTCAATTACATCCAAACATTGTGAGTTAAAATAACAAAAATTTCTATGTCTTCTAGACATAAACTATATACTTCATAATATTGTATAAAAATCACTGATAAAATTATTTACAAATTGCATTTACTTTAATTTAAACTTACATATAAGTACAAGTCTTTCTTTTGCTCTGTGTATGTGTGTGTGTGTGTGTGTGTGTGTGTGTGTACTCAAATGTACACCCTTATAAAGAACCACTATGAAACTGGAAAGAAAACAAGCAGAATGAAGAGCATATACACCTAAATGCCAGCTATAAAACATATACTTACAAAGTCATACATTAATTTCCAATTTACTGAACAATCATCCTTGCCTCTAAATTATCACAGAATTAAGTATACCTATATTAGAAAAGTTTATTTTCTTCAAAATAATTCTGAATATAAAAAATATATATGTACTATCAGGACTTTTATGCAAGCCCAGTGTTGTGCTCATTAGATAACTTCAGTTAAATAAAGAATCAAGTATTGATATCTTAAAAAAAAGATTCCTCCTCTTATATTCCTTTACTTGTTTTTTAAAGTGGAATTATAGAATTATAACTTAACTTCTCCTACTGTGCTTGAATGAAAGGATAGACTAAATGGTCTGTATTCTTTGTATGTTGCCTTGAAAGGAAAATAAACATAAAGATAAGATGAAATTCTAATGTAGGACACAGACAAGCAAATAAGAATGGTCTATCCATGTTGCTGCAAATGGCATTATTTCGTTCATTTTTTATGGCCAAGTAATATTCCATATATATATATATATATATATATATATATATATATATATATATATATATATATATATATATATATATATATATATATATATACCAGATCTTCCTTATTCATTCATCTGTTGATGGACACTCAGGTTGCTTCCATATCTTGGATACTGTAAATAGTGCTGCTATGAACATTGGGGTGCATGTATGTTTTCAAATTAGAGTTTTCATCTTTTCCAGATCTATGCCCAGGAGTGAAACTGCTGGATCATATAGTAACTCTACTTTTAGTTTTTTAAGGAAATTCCATACTGTTCTCCATAGTGGCTGCACCAATTTACATAGCATTTATTATTTGTAGACTTTTTGATGATGACCATTCTGACCCGTGTGAGGTGATACCTCATTGTATATTTGAGTTGTATTTATCTAATAATTAGCAATGTTGAGCATCTTTTCATGTGCCTGTTGGCCATCTGTATGTCTTCTTTAGAGAAATTTATATTTAGGTCTTCTGCCCATTTTTGGATCTTTTTTTTTATATTGAGCTGTATAAACTATTTGTATAATTTGGAAATTAATCCTTTGTTGGTCACATAATTTACAAATATTTTCTCCCATTCTGTAGGTTGTCTTTTCATTTTACTTATGGTTTCCTTTGCTGTGCAAAAGCTTTTAAGTTTAATTACATTCCATTTGTTTATTTTTTGCTTTTGTTTCTAGGAGACAGATCCAAAAAAATATTGCTGCAATTTATGTCAGAGTGTTCTGCCTGTGTTTTCCGTTAAGAGTTTTACAGTATCTGGTCTTACCATTTAGGTCTCTAATCCACTTTGAGTTTATTTTTGTAAATGATGTTAGAGAATGTCCTAATTTCATTCTTTTATATATAGGAGTCCAATTTTCCAGCACCACTTACTGAAGAGACTGTCCTTTCTCCATTGTATATTCTTGCCTCCTTTGTAGTAGATTAATTGACCATAAGTCTGTGAGTTTATTTTAGTCTCTCTATCCTGTTCCATTGATCTATATGTCTGTTTTTGTGCCAGGATTATGCTGTTTTGATTGCTGTAGCTTTGTAGTATAGTCTGAAGTCAGGGAACGTGATTCCTCCAGCTCTATTCTTCTTTCTCAAGATCATTTTGGCTATTTGGGGTCTTTTGTGTTTCCATGCAAATTAAAAAAAAAATTGTTCTAGTTCTGTGAAAAATGCCATTGATAATCTGATAGGGATTGCACTGAATCTGTAGATTGCCTTGGGTATTATGGTCATTTTAACAATATTGATTCTTCCTATCCAAGAACATTATTTATCTTTCCAACTGTGTTGTCTTTAATTTCTTTCAACAGTGTCTTATAGTTTTTGGAGAACAGGTCTTTTGCCTCCTTAGGTAGTTTTATTCCTAGGTATTTTACTTTTTTGATGCAATGATAAATCGGGTTGTTTTATTAATTTCTCTTTCTGATATTTCGTTAAGAGGATAGAAAAGCAACAGATTTCTGCATGTTAATTTTGTATTCTGCAACATTACTGAACTCAGTGATGAGCTCTAGTAGTGTTCTGGTGGCATCTTTAGGATTTTCTATGTATAGTATCATGTCACTGCAAATGGTGACAGTTTACTTCTTTCTTTCCAATTTGTATTCTTTTTATTTGTTTTTCTTCTCTGATTGCTGTGGCTAGAACTTCCAAAACTATGTTGAATAAAAGTGGTGAGAGTGGTATTAACTTGCTTTTTGCTGATGACAAGTACTGTTTAGCCTCTATCATCTGCTAATTTATGATTTATTTTCATTTATGAAGTCTGTGTTCAAGTATGTTGTTAATTTGTGGTGAATTTTTGCTATCTTATTAATAAATTGTAAAAGTTCCTTATATTTCTGAAGGCAGCCTTTTGATTTTTTTTGTATTTCTAAACATTTTATGTAAAAGGAATCATAAAACATATATTCTCTATGTCTGACTTCCTTAGCATAATGTTTTTGAGATTCAGCCATATCATATCACAAAACATATCATATATTTCATTGCTTTTAAATCTTAAATAATATTCAGTTACTCCGTATTTTTGTTTATCCATTCAACAATGGGGAGATATTTGGATTATTTCCAGTTTGGGACTGTTATGAATAATGATGCTCTGCACATTCACAAATGTGTGTTTTTATTTTTCTCAGATAGATTCCTAAGACTGCAAATGCTGAATTATATAATAAGTTTATGTTTAAATTTTAAGGAAATGACCAAATTCTTTCCAAATTGGCTGCACCATTTACATTCCCACCAGCTATATATGATTCTAGTTTCCCACTTCCTTGCCAACACCCCTTATTTTCTGTATTTTGTCTGTATTAGATGCATATTCTAGTATATGTATGGTAATACTTTATTGTTACTTTAATTTGTGTTTCTCTAATGACTAATGAAATTTAACATCTTTTCATGCCTGCATCTTATTTGGTGAAATAGCTATTCAAATATAGTCTCATTTTATATTTGTGTTATTATTGAGTTGTGTTTTTTGTAAACTTAGGAGAAGTCCTTTATAAAATGTTATTTTCAAGTATTTTCTCCCAATCTGCAGCTTACTTTTTTTCTTTTTAATTAATGGAATCATTTGAAGCACACATTTTTAAAATTTTGATAAAATTCAAATTGTATGTTTTTTTTTCTCTTTATGAAGTTTATTTTGATGTTGTATCTAAAAACTCTTTGCCCAAATCCACCTCCTCATGATTTTCTCCTCTACTTTCTTCTAGAAATTTTATGATTTTAGCTTTTACAGTTAGCAATATGATTCATTTTGAGCTAACTTTTGTGTATACTGAGGAAAATGTCTAAGTTAATTGTTATGCTTGTGAATATCCATTTGTTCCATAATTATTTGTTGAAATACTATTCTTTCCCCATTTTGTCTTGGCACCTTTATAAAAAAAAATCTGTATTCGAAGACTCAATGCTCTTCCTTCTAGTGTACTGATATGTTTCTATTTTGTTTCAACACCCTACCATCTTGATTATTATAGCTTTATAGTTTGTTTTGATTTTGGCTAGTGTAAGTCCTCTAAGTCTGTATTTTTGTTTAAAAACCATTTTACTATTCTATATCTTTGCATCTCCATATATACTTTAAGATAAGTTTTTTTCAATTTCTACAGAAAAAATAAAGACTTTGGGATTAAATTTTGAATCAGCTGGGAGAGATTGACCATCTTGATAATATCGAGTCTTTCACTCCATGACTGAAAAATCTCTATTTATTTATATCTTCTTTAATTTTTCTTAGCAATGCTTTCTAATTTCCATTATATAAGAATCACATTTCCATTGTTAAATATATCTTTGAGAATTGTATACGTTTTGATTCTATAGTAAATTAAGTTGCTTTAAAATTTTCATTTTCAGATCGTTTATTGTGAGTATATTGAAATATAACTTATTTTTTTATATATTTCACTAGCATCCTGAAACCTTGCTATAGTCAATTGTTAGTTATATCAGTTTTATTATAGTTTACTGTAAGTTTTCAACAATACAAGAATATGATCTGATAATAATAGTGTCTCTTTACTGTCTCTTTCTGATATGGATACTTTTAATTTCTTTCTGTTATTATATTGAATTTGTGGGCATAAAGTTGCTCATAGTATTCCTTTATTATCCCTTTAATTTCCATTGGTCTGTTGTGATGTCCCTTTTTTCATTTCTGATCTTATTGTGTCATTTCTTATCATTTGTAATTAGCCTGGCTAGATGTTTATCAATTTTAGTAGTCTTTTCAAAGAACCATCTTTTGGTTTTGTTGAATATCTCTATTTCCTTTTTTTCAATTTCATTGATTTCTGCACTAATTCTAATTTCTTTTATTATGCTTAGTTGGAATTTAATTTGCACTTTTTTTTTCTAGCTTCCTAAGGTGGAAACTTAGATTATTGATTTTACATCTTTCTTTCTAATATATGCATTCATTGCTCTCAGTTTTCCTCTAAGTACTGCTTTTACTCCACCCCACCAATATTGATAAGTTGTGTTTATATTTTTATTTCCAAAACTCTTTTAATTTGTCTTGAGATTTTAGATTAGTTCCACTGTGATCTGAAAGCAGACATTGTACGATTTCTATACTTTTAAATTTATTTGTGTTTTATGGCCCAGAGTGTTGTCTATCTTAGTGAATTGTCCATGTGAGTTTGAGAAGAATGTGTATTCTGCTGGTTTTGCATGAAGTAGTCTACAGATGCCAATTGTTTCTGTTTGGTTGATTGTGTTTTGAGGTTAACTATGTCCTTACTGATTTTCTTTCTGCCTGATCTGTCCATTTCTGATACAGACATGTTTATGCCTCCATCTGTAATAGTGAATTCATCTCTTTCTTTTTGCAGTTCTATTAGTTTTTCCTTCAAGAAGTTTGATGCTCTGTTGTTAGGTACAAACACTTTAAGGATTGTTTTGTCTTCTTAGACAAAAACAAGAAAAATGGAAATTAAGTGGATTGAATATATTTTTTAAAATCTTATATTTACCTTTTGATGGTGTTAATGACAGTAACTGAAATTTCACATGGAAGAGAATTTACTTAGCCAACACTGTGTATGGTAGGTAAAGTAAGTAAAACAATTCCCAAAGTGTGGTCTTCAGAATACTAGATTGAGAATTATTAATAGATACTTTATGGAAAAAGTGTTTTTTAAGGCAACCATGGTCAGGATGCACAAATATTTAACCCTTGTCACTCAATGCCTTCTTCCTCGAAACATACTGCATGCTAACATAGTAAAAATTTCAAGAAGTCCTGCAGTAATAAAGAATATATGACTGTTAATTATATCTCAGAGAAGCTGGAAAAAGAAATAATATACAGCTCTGTTCAATAGTTCACCAAATTAGAACATGCATATAGGTACTTCATTAGCAGAATTCTTACATCTCAAGAAATTCAGATGTATGACTCAATATATTAATATACTAATGAACAAAAACTTTTTAATTAGCTAATCACATGTAGATTATTATTCAATTCACCTGCTCTTAACTTTTTAAAATCTATATTTATTAATATTATCTTGAATGTTCACATAAGTTGCTAGAGCAGAGTAGATCATTGTTCTTTATTTACAGCAAACAATTAACTACTGGTTTCCTCTTCCCCAATTCTTACCCATGGGGTGATACAGTAGGAGCCAAATGTCATGCAACATATATGGAGTCTGTATTGCCAGTGAGGAACCCTGAATAAAATGAATATGGACACTTATTTACATGCTGTATCCCTCCCATCCAGAAAGAGTCTCCTTGGAAATATAATGGAAAACATACAGGCTTCTTACTCCATCTCCATGGAATACAAATAAATCTCTCCATGGCAAAGATAAATAAGTTCACTGTCTCCTGATTTACAACCCAGAGGATTTTTAAGGTCCTAGGTTTCAGCCTACCTTGAAATGTAAATACACAACTCAGGAGATAAATCTCTCTGGAGCTATCTAATTAGTCATAAATTACCTTTCAAGACACGTTTTTTGCCCAGACCTCAAGTTTCAGTAAAATTTGTTCAGCATGTCCAAACTGTGCATAAACAGAAACTATCCTCCCTACAGGGTCACATCCACAATGCAGTAATTAATGCAACTCTGATTAAAATAAGAATAATGCTTTTCTTTTAATATAAACACACATAAACAGTAATTTAATCACTGTTAGTAACTCAGTATAATTTGTAGTGTTATTTCCTTAGTCTTTATAAATATAAGAGAATGCCATGGTAACAATAATTATGTATACTTAATATCAAAATGTAATGTTGTGGAAAATATTTGAAATTATGACTGACCTTCCCTGCTAAAAAATATCTTGGGGTAGATACTGGCCTTTACCAAATGTATGGAACTGTTTGAAGCCTACTTTTAGAGCTAAGAGGAAAGAAATCATTAGTCTTAAAAGTTGGTCAAAGGATCTTTATAAAAATCAGTTAAACTTTATTAAAAAACTAGTTACAGCAGAATATATTTTCTCCCCTCATCTGCAATATTCTATGGCATAAGTTCATCTGATGAAAAAAAATCAAACAATTCCCACCTAATTATTTAAACAGTCAAATGTATATAATAATATGTGTATCAATTTATGTGATATGACATGAACCTTGAGGTTAGTTTCTATGAATATGTAGCTGTGCATTACACAGATGGATATCAGAAGTTGATCTAGAGTTTAAGCGCACCATTGAACCCCCCAGTTTATTATAACAATAAAGTCTCTTTTTATATACTAACTGCTAAGATGGGCATATCATTTACCTTTCCATATATTACATTGATACCTGGTCATGAAAATAACTAATATACAACATTCAAAATTTTACTAAGCTTCAATACCTCAGAATTATAAGGTCATTATTTATTTGAAAACAAGAATCATAGTTTATTCTTTTAGTATAGTTGTTAAATTTCAACTTTTACTCTGTGTATAATAAATTAATGTTTCAAAAAATTAAAGACACTTTCTAGGTGAATTTTATTCAGTTATTCATTCACTCGCAGATTTCTTTTTATGTGTACTATTAAACATCCAGAAAAAACATAATGATACAATGAGTAATGCAATACACACCCAAGTACTCACCTAACAGCAAGCACCATGAGTGTTCCTCCTTGATTCCATCCCCAGAGATACGATTATCTCATATTGGGTGTTTATCATTTCCATGTGTTTCTTTAAAATTTTTCTACAGACATAAGTATTGCAAAGCAATATATATATTTGCCTATGTTAACTGTAAATACATGGAATTGTACTATATTTCCTGTGACTTGCCTTTTTTGCTAATACATTCCATGTAGGGATATGCCACAATTTATCTTTTCTATTGTCATTTTCATTGTCTTGCTTAAAAAAAAATTAACAATATTGCTATAAAGATTCTTTTTCACGTCTCTTTATGTATGTTGTTTCTGCTGAATCTCACTTTGGGGTCTAGTTACCTTATATATTTGATTATCTTTGAATGTTTTCTGTCTAACCATTTAAAAAATGTATCTATGTGAATTCTTTGAAAACTGGGATAATGATCCCTCATCCTTCATCCTTTGCATAAGTTTCTTTAAGTGCCTGGGAACATGCCAGGTCTGGAATACTTTAAAGTAAATTATTCACTTAATGTTATTTGGAGCTCTCAGGTGAGATAAATCAGGGTTGAAATTTGCCCAAGAACACATCATTCTCCTTGCTTCAAACCAACTCAACTTTTATAACAACATCCTGAGTGAAGGGGCAGGGGAGGATTTACCTCCAAATCTCTCTACTCTGAAACTGTGTCCCTTGAAGGTACAACTATTATGAAAAGGGCCCCTGAGTAGAGTTTCCAGTTTGTACATAACTGGGGCTTTGTTTCTGTTGCACTCATTACAACAAACTATTAAAACCAAATCCCAAATGTGCCAGAATAGGAAACTGCCTGTAGGAAAAAAAGGAGGCTTTGAAACTGTGAATTCCTTTTTACCTAAATTCCCATCCTGTTTATTGTTTTGGTCACTTTTTAATTTTTTTAAGATTATTTTTAAAAGGCTTTGTCTAACTGTCCAGCAATATAAAATCGTTCCAAATTACATAGTGTATTAAAGGTAGCATATCCAGTGTGATCATTCTAAATATAAAGATGATCATTTTGTATTAACTTAAAACATTTTCACATCTCTACCTTAAAATGTATTGTCTAGATTCCTTGGTGACATACTTGGTGACAAATTTCTTTAGTGTTTTGCTGTTTAACCATTTTAATCGAAATTATTATATTTATTATTATTCCCTCTCATTGTCTTGTTCATTTATGTGTATTACAATTATTGATATATATTTAATTTTTATCATCTATTTACTACTTTCTACTTATGGTACTTTTTATTTTCTTTAAAAATATAACAATACCTAATTTGAGTCAGTATATTTATGCTTTTCCAGAATATTGTGGCCTTAGAATATGCTTATTCCAATCACTGCCTTCCAACTTACATCTTATTTTGTGCCATAGTCTATATGTGTGATCTTCCAAATTGGATACAATTGTACATAATCAATGTTTATTTTGGTTCAACCAGATGTGTCTCATTTTCCTTGCTTATCATTCCTTCTTTCATCTGGAATCTTCATTTTGGGTTCATTGTCTCTTTTCCTGAAGCACATCCTTTGATGAGGGTGAATTTGTGGTAAAATCTTCCAGCTTTTGTTTATTTGAAAAATGCTATTTCATTTAATTTGTGAAAGAAATTTTAATTACATTTAAAGTATTTGACATAATTGTACCTTAAAACAATACTAAGATATCATTCTGTTGTCTTCTGACATCCAAGGTTGACAATAAGAATCAACTGTTAGTTAAACTGTAATTTGACATATGTAGGCTTACTTTCTATCAGCCTGCTCTGTGTTGTTTTTCAGTTTTAATGTATGTCTAAGTGTGGATTCCTTGTAGTATTCTCCTTGGATTTTTTTTTTTTCAAATCTGAAATACACTCATTTTTCACTTCTAAAATTTTCTTCTATCTGTCTATTATCTCCTTCTGAATCACCGAATAGAAAGATACTCTCCCTTTTCTTTCTTTTTCCATTGTACTTATCCTCCATTATTGTAATTATCTGTTTATCTATCCTTTTCAACGAAAGATATTACACTTGAAGATTTTTTTTTTTTGTATCTCCAAGTACATTTCATTGGAAGCCAAATATTCTAATCTGACTTTTAAAAATGTGCATAGCATGTCCAAAGATGTACAGGCTAAGTAGACATAGGCTCTGAAAATTACTCCTAAATAGTATAGATTATCCTTTACATCTTCACTGTTTATTCATTTCTATATAATTTTATTTGGTTTATAGTGACAACTTTTTGTTTTCTTAACAAATTTTTCTTGAGGAGCAGGTATAGGTTTCTTCCTAACTTTTATATCAGAATCAACTGAAAATAAATATCTGACATTTATTACAATGTCCCATTCACCAGGTCCATGAGTAAGAGAGGTCTTACTTCCAGAGCCCTCACCTATTCTTTTACCCAGACATCTACATAAGAAAAGGAAGATGAGAGAAAGTCTAGCACAAAGTATTAAAATATGTTTATTAAATGAATGAATAAATAAATGGATATAATACACCAAATATGTGAAGAGCAAAACTTTTAATGAGTTGCAGAAGATAGTGCTGTTCATATTTCAAGTAAGTCTCCTGGCTCTTCCAGTAGAGGTAGACATAAGTCCATTCTTATATATGCACTCATACATACTCACACATATACATACAAATATACATACATGTAGATAGATCACATCTCCAATGCCATCTTTGTTTACCACAATTTTTATCCCCAATAAGTATAAATAAAATAGAGTCAGTGTTCTAAGAAGTGAAATGATTTTTATACCATAACTTTGAAGGATAAGTCATGTGCATAGGATGGATAATGGAAAATATCTGAAGCGTTACTGTCTCTGGCCTGAAATATATTAAAGCAAAAGGAACTAGTAAAAGCTAAAAGGAGTTTTAAAAAATATTTGGCATAATATTACACTGCTAATTGATATTCAGATAAAGGTAGAGTTCTTCCATGGAGAATTTACTGTAGGTTTCCTTAACCTATGGCACAGAAATTAGAGCTGAACCTTAGCTAATAACTGGCATGGCAAAGAAACTATGAGTTATAGGCAAAAGCACAGTCCATGTATATTCATTTAAAATCTACAGCTAATAATTCAAACAGTCTGTTAAAAAATTACTGCCACCTTTGTACACTGAAGTTCCAAAAGTATTTTTGGTGGGAATATTGTGTAATATGAGAATTTCACTGTTTGCACCATAGACCATTGTAATCAGTGGTCCTGTTTTACTGGGTTTGGTATACCTTTTGAAACTAGGAAAAAAAAACCAAACTGTAACATTGGAAATGTATCATTTAATTATATAAATGTTGAAATGGAACACTGATATTATCATTACTGTCAAATAAGGTTTTAATAATAGGGACTTACTTTAGGAGTTATGGGTTATATATAAGATTATAGGTTATATATAAGATTATATATATAATATATATATAGGTTATATATAAGATTATACTGTCAACTAAAACAATAAATGTATCATATGATTGATACTAATGAAAAATAACTTAATCAAAAATATATTTTTCAAATATTGCTTATGACTTTTTAATAATGTATTTATTATTCACTTCTCACCTTAGACAGTTTAGTGTAATGAAGAAAATGTGCCTTTATTGAACAGCATGCACATTTGCAGTGCTTTGGACTGTCATTCTCAACCTAAACAATTTTATGTCATTGTAATTTTAGCTGTAGAAGGATAATAATGCTCTTTAAGGTGAACTGGAGTACAATGTATTGTTAAGAAAATTATTGAGACTGTAAAGTCTCACCTTTAACATTTGGTGTTTATGCAGGCTACCTCTTCATCAGTGGGATATAAACAGTCCGCAGGACCCAAGAAGTGCTAACAAGCCAAGTATAATTTTCTTCTATTTACAACCTAAATATACCCCTTCTTGCTATCATCCTTTTTTGTACCACAAACTTCTACCAAACTCTTTTTTGACTTTCTCCCAAGATTGAGATAGCTAGATAATTCATTTGTTGGTCTTTGCTGTTTACTTCATTTGTGGATGGCTTTTCTCAGCATAATACCATTAAGCCAATGAAGATTCATCCTTGACTATGGGGCTTGCTTAGTCCAGTCTCAGCCAGCTGTCTGTTCCACTGGCGAATTATGTTCTGGGCTCACCTCTTCCCAAGACTTAACACTGCAGCTTTCTTCTTACTATGTTATGTACTGCCCCCAGCGCCTCCCATAAAGTTGTTCATTTAACATATTTTATTTTTAACTATTAACTTCTTCAATAAAATATATTTCCTTCCTGAGCAATGTTACCAAAGAGGAAACATATTCTTTCCGGGTGCTATATTTAATTTAGTTTTCTGGTCTTGGGCAATTCACTAATTTTCTTTTCCTTGAGTTTACTTACTTGTAAACTGATGGGTTTGGGTGAGAATCCTTCAGTAATGGCATTAATCAAGAGCAGAGGCAGTGTAAATGACTCTTCATTTGGTCAGTTAGGGCTCTGTAGTTAGAGCTTGTATGATTCATATTTTTCTTTCAGAGTTTTCATTGATTAGGTATTGCTACAACTCTCAGACATATTTAAATTCATATTTAGATGTTTCTAAAACTTGCTTACCAACAAATTTAATTATTAAAGTGTATTAAAGATATAAAGCAACAGAAGCTCATGGAATACTGGGAACACATACATACACACATGCAGAAAGTGATTTTACCAATGAATCAACCCTGAAATAAATATTCAAAATAGATTTTATATATGTAACATGCAACACTTTTAGTAATATCACAACATTGCAGAAGCTATAAGAGAAGATGTATTACCTTCTAGCATGTCATTTTCAAAGGCAGATTATTATATAATAATATAAAACATTGTGATATGTTACCATGTGAAGTATCACAATAAGTATTAGATGAAATGTATCATTGTGATTGTTACTTTTTTCCCCCTAGAACCTATGAATGTGTTAATATATTAAGGAAAATGCATTATATTAAAGAATGTCATTAAACATGTCATTACACATAAAATAGAATCATCCAATAAATTTAAAATTGCTTGTCATATCAGTATTTAAAATATTTTATCTAATTAACATGTAGACTGGTACATTACCCAGAACACTGATCCAGTGGCTCCCTATCAGATATCTAAATTCAAGTCAAGAAAATCTTCATCAGTTGTTAGCTTGCTTAGTCATTTAATCAGATTTCTCCAAATGTTTAGTTGTAATGTATTGAGGTGATTTTCTAATATAATTAGATGTTATACTGAACACTGAATATTAGTAATATATTTCATGATAAAATTATTGTCTTATTCACAGAAAAATGTATTATTTTTAATACGTAGTTTGTTTTAATGCAACATAATTTTAACTCTTATTTTTATTCTCATATCTGTTGATTGCTTTTGGACCGAGTGTGTTTGCATGAGTATATGGGTGCCTACTTTTATTTTAGTGTGTTTCCTTTTCAGGCTTGATGGCAGAGTTAAGCCAACCTAATAGAAGTGACTGAGGAGTTCACATTGTCTCTCATGTTCAGACCTATAATGCCTTGAATTTATTTTTAAAATTTTATCCAAATTTTCTCATTGTTGTCTTAAGAGGAGTGGTCTGAAGCAAGCCAATCCACCACAGCCAGAAGCAAAAATCAACCTTTCAATTTAGTTTACTTCTACTTTTGGCGTAGCACTGGCCTTTATTCCCCTCTCAATTTATTCCAATATATTTTATTAAGTGATATCTACTCCTTAAAACTGATTTTCTATTTTTCAGTCGTAAATTAGCTTTGCTATAGTGTATTCCATAAATAAGAAAATGGATTCTAGTGTCAGAGGAGAATCAAGTTCAAATCCAAATTTGGCCACTTCCTGTTTGAATTATTTAACCAACCATAGTTTTCAAAATTGCTAATTACCTAATGGAGGTAATAACTGCATCAATCCTCTGACTTGTGAATATTAAATAATTGAATGCATGCAAAGTTTTCTGGCACTTAGTAAATATTAAATATATTTTAGCTAGTATCATGCATATAAACTTTCTAATTTATTCTATGAAATATAGCTTACATGGATGATGTTTTGCAATTGTATGCTATGAATAATAATTTAGAAATATGAAAACTTGTGACAGAACTTTAAGAAGTATGATCAGCCACTTCTCATTGTGTATCATGGTACTTATCAAATATACAGAGAATTGAGATCGGACACTGAGACATAATATGGAAATGTGATTAAGGCCATAAAACTGCTCATGAACAGAGGTATAGAAAACATATGTACATATAGTTTAATTAAAATTGACAATAGGAAACATTCTACAGGAAGCCTCTTATAATTCTTTACATGCATCCCATTCTGTTAGCATAAATAAGTCATTATTTTGGGCCTAACCAAATTGTCCTTTGCCTATATGCAGAGCAATAATGTGTGTGAATCATGGTGCAAGAGAGTTAAGAAAGTGTTCCTCTGTAAGTAATTTTACATAATATAAATATTGTAATTACTGATTTTTCTTGTTACCATCTATGCTTAATATTTTATTTACATTTTCATGTATACATCTATCTGTGTCAGTTTGTCATAGAAGTCTATGTCAAACCAGTTATAAACAAAAAAATATATACAACACAATTATTTGTACACTATTAAATTTAGGATTAACAAATTACTTCCATTAGTGTCTTAAAAGTTACATTGTAAATACTCAGTATTGAAAACCAAAAAATATAGATTTATATACACACATAGAGTATAAATCATACATAAGAATAATTTTCTGTTTGCAGTTATCAAAATCATTACATGTAAGTTATACATTACAAAGATTGAACACATAACTTTTAGAAAACACCTGTTTTCTATAGTAAGTTCTACAAATATGAGGTATATATGAATATATGAAAAATATAACATGATCATTATACAAATAAATCAAAATAAGTTGCTTTGAAAGGAACATTTTTTTAAATGCAGTTTGTAAAAGCAATTACATTCTCTAGACTTAAAATAGTTTCACTCTTGTCTCACTGAACTTATGCTCTATGATGACGTTTAAGCTGCCATAAAATTCCTCTCCCTTAACTGTATACAAGTTACTTTTTTTCTTCTATGTAAATAATATCCTATTTTACTTTATTACATGTTTTAGTGTAAATAAGAAAACTAAAAATGCATAAAGTACAAGGTGTACAGCCTCATGAATTTTATAAAATTATTACCACAACCCACTCAAGTTAAGAGGTACATACAAACACTAGCAAATCAGAAGCTCACCCATACTCCTTCCCAAATTAATAGCCTTCCTTCTTTCCACTTTTACTTTTCTGATAATCACTTTCTTTTCCTTAACTAAACATTTAGTGCCAAAGGTATGTAGATTTTTTTAATATCAATCCATAGTTGGTTGAATCCGTGGATGCAGAACTCTTGGATATGGAACCCATGGATACAGAGGGCTGACTGTGTATCTACCTCTAAATGACATGATTTTTATATAGAAAATCCATTACACAAACAGACACACACATACACAAATTATGAGAGCTAATAAATTTAACAAAATTATGGAGTACAAGATCAACACACAAAAATCAGGCATACATCAGCAATGAACAATCCAAAAAGAAATTTAAGAAAACCAATTACACTTAAAATAGCATCCAAAAGAGTAAAATGCATAAGAATATAGGTAACAAAGGAAGTGAAATTCTTGTACACCAACACCTATCTAACAATGCTGAAATAAATTATAGAATACCTAAATAAATAGAATGACATTCCATATGCATGGACTGGAAGACTTGATATTGTTAATATGTCAGTACTCTCCAAAAATATCTACAGATTCAATTCAATCCCTATCAAAATCCCCATGGCTTTTCTTACAGAAATTGAAAGTAACATGAATTGCAAAGTAATCTTGAAAAAGAAAAAGTTGAAGGAATCACACTTCCCAATTTCAAAACTTACTACAAACTTACAGTAATCAAAACAGTGTGGTACTACTATTAGGATAAACATATATATCAATGGAATAGAATCAGTGTCCAGAAAAAATCTGTACATCTATAACCAACTGATTTTTTGACAAAGTTGTCAAGACTATTCCATGAGGAAAGAATAATCTCTTCAACAAGTGGTTCTGGGACAAACTATATACTCATATGGAGAAGAATGAAATTTGACCCCTACTTAAAGCCTTATATAAAAATTAACTCCAGGGCTTCCCTGGTGGCGCAGTGGTTGAGAGTCCGCCTGCTGATGCAGGGGACATGGGTTCATGCCCCGGTCTGGGAAGATCCCACATGCCGCGGAGCGGCTGGGCCCGTGAGCCATGGCCGCTGAGCCTGCGCGTCCGGAGCCTGTGCTCCGCAACGGGAGAGGCAACAACAGTGAGAGGCCCGCGTACCGCAAAAAAAAAAAAAAAAAAAAAAAAAAAAAAATTAACTCCAAATGGATTAGTGAACTAAATGTAAGGGCTAAAACTATAAATATCTTAGAAGAAAACATAGGGATAAATTATGACTTTGAATTTGGTAACAGATTCTTAAATATGATAACATGTTACTCATGTAGCAGGGGTAAGAACAAAAAAAATAGAAAAATTGGACTTCACCGTAATTGAAGCCTTTTGTGTATTAAAGAGCATTATCAAAAAATTGTAAATGCAATCTACAGCATGGGAGAAAGTATTTGCAAATGATATATCTGATAAGGTTCTAGTATATGTATAAATAAAATTATAATTCAAGAAAAAGACAAATTAAAAATGAGCAAAGGACATGAATAGACATTACTCTAAAGAAAATATGCAAATGCTCAATAAGCACATGTAATGATTCTCAACATAATTATTCATGTAAATCAAAGCCAGTTTTAAGATATAACCTCACATTCACTGGTTTGGCTATAAACAAAAACAAACAAACAAACATGGAGAATAGTAAGCATCAGCAAGGATGTGGATAAATAAGAACCATCATAAATTGCTAGTGGAAATGTAAAATGGTTTAGCCACTGTGGAAAACAGTTTGGCAGCTCCTCAGAGAGTTAAAAATAAGATTACCGGATGACCCAGCAATTGTACTCACACAGGTACTCAAATACTTATACATAAATGTTCATAGCAGCACTATTCACGAAAGCCAAAAGGTGGAAACAACCCAAATGTGCATCAATAGATGAGTGAGTAAACAAATTTTGTGATATATCATATATATATATATCATATATATATATTATTCAGCCATAAAGAGAATAATACCCATGATACATTTAACAAATTCACATAGGTAATAAGAACTTTATCATATTTACTTATAAAGTTTACTAACAATTATAATGGATATAAAGTCAGAGCATATGAGACATGGGACCTCACACTCTCTCTTGCTTCCAGTTTTCTTCTTGTGTACCTTCAGTTTCTTCTCTAGTATCCAGTTCCAGTCTTCATGCCTTTCCATCTTCCCTTCTCACTATCCTATCTCCCTCCTCCATAGTCCACCTTCTAGCTTTCAACTCCCTTGTCCTCTCTGCTCCAAGTGTTGTCCATATTTCTCAGACCATCTGAGTCAACATTTTCTGCCCATGCACACCCCCATTTTGAGGAGAGGTACCAAGACTCTGCTATGTCATGACTCATCTTTTTCAAACCAGGAAAACACTTTCCTCTCAAGCCAGTAAAATGAGACGGAGAAAAGCAAAAACATCACAGACATCTTCAAACCTATGGTCAACCCTCAAATAACATGGTTTTTAACTGGGTGGGTCCACTTATACATGGATTTTTTTCAATAAATACTGCAGTACTACACGAGCTGAGTTTGGTAGAATTTGTGGATGCAGAACTACAGATACAGGGGGCACACTATGGGACTTTAGTATCCTTGGATTTTGGTATCCTTAGGGGGTCCTGGAACCAATCCCCCACAGTATCTGCAGGACAACTGTATAAAGAAATCCCATCCTATGCAAACTGTTAAATTACCACAGACCTTATACCAACTAAATATAGTTTTTGTAAAGTAAATTAATCATTTTCAAAAATTAATCATTCAGAAAAGTTGTGTTCAGTCAAACTTTTCAGCCTGAGAAATATAAAATTTCCTGAAAGTAAGATATACTTAGGAAACATGTAGAAGAGAAACAGTGTTTGGCAAGCAGCACTATAGCTATTGATCATTGCCACTGAAAAGAATGATTTAAATTATTAGAGACACAAACACACAAAAATCCATGAGTTAAACTCTAAGTGATGAAGAGAAATTATTGAATTAACAGTACAATTGAAAACTAAATCCCAGAGCTGGCTCATTTAAAAACAGTAATAAACAACCATAAAATAAATTTAGCTGATCTCCTCAAAAAGATAAAAATAAGCAAATGACATAAAACTATATGTGAGAATAAGGTTATAACAATAAACAAAAAGTAAATAAAATAATTATATGAAATTGATGTCCTCCACTTTATGAAAATTATTTTAAAATCTTGGATGAAAATATTTTAACAAATATATAAATCATGAAATAGATACCAGAAAATAAAACAATTTACAAATCAAATTATATAAAGGGAACTATGAAAGTAATGAATTTACTTTTCCTCATTAAAACACCGGCACAGCTATTTTCACAGATGTATTCAATAATATATTTGTGTTAATAGTAATTCCAATGGTATTTAAATCCTTTCAGAAGATATAAAAGGAAAGATTCCACATTATTTTGACATAATCAGAATAAGTGATAAGAAATCTTTGCAAGGGCTTCCCTGGTGGCACAGTGGTTGAGAGTCCGCCTGCCGATGCAGGGGACACGGGTTCGTGCCCCGGTCCGGGAAGATCCCACATGCCGCAGAGCGGCTGGACCCGTGAGCCATGGCCGCTGAGCCTGCGCGTCCGGAGCCTGTGCCGCAATGGGAGAGGCCACAACAGTGAGAGACCCGCATACAGCAAAAAAAAAGAAAAAAGAAAGAAATCTTTGCAAAAACAGCACAGAGAAAACTACAGATCATTTTAAAATTGATGCAAAAGATCTACAATAAAATTGTATCTAGCTATAAAGACTTAAACTATTTAAATCTGGGGAATTCCCTGGTGGTCCAGTGGTTAGGACTCTGTGCTTCCACTGAAGGGGGCAGGAGGAACTAAGATCCCTGCTTGCTGTGAGGCCAAAATAAATAAATAAATAAATAAATAAAATATTTAAATCTGACGAAGTGAAGTTTGTCCCAAGAATGGAAAATTATCCAAAATTAGAAAATATTTTAATATAATTAATCGAAGTAATAAGTCGATGAGGGAAAATATGATTGTCCACTTAGACTTAAAAAATTGTGGAATCCAATATCTATTTCTTAAAAAACTTTTTTTATAAAAATAAAGCAGAAAATGAAAGATACTTTATTTACATAAGGAAAAAAGGGAAGAGTGGAAACCTATCAAATATGTATCCCCTAAACAAAATTTACTACTTTTTTCCTATTTTCCAACTCTTCAGTCTTAAGTATAAATATAAGGCTCAACATAGTTTTACTGATACTAAAAATGTACAGTCTCTAATTATCAACAATAAATCTATTATTTTCATCTCCATTTTCTATCAGTATTTCCGTATTGGCATTGACTAAAATGACATGAAATTGGCATTCATTAAAACGCCAATGACATTGATTGAAAAAGTCCATCTTCATATGTGACCCTGGAGAACTGAGAGGCAGAATGCCTAAAAAGCTGCGTTGTGACTATAACTCCATTTTATTATTTTAAACTATTAAGATATGAAACATGAATAAATGACCATTTTCTATTTGATTGATGATTATATCAAGCAATATAAATCATTAGTTTCATTCATTTGATACAATTTATTTAGCATCTGCAGAGCAATTCTGGCCTTACTGGAGTTTTTATTCTAATAGGAAAACATGAAGAGTACACGGAGTGTTATTTTTAGATGTGATGATCTGGGGAGGTGTTGTAGGAGGTGATAGGGAGGACATGACTGCAGGTTAACCCAAGGGTTGGACCCAGGTGGGACATCTGTGGTGGTCCAGTGGTTAAGATTCTGCCCCTCCAGTTCAGGGGACACTGGTTCCATCCGTAAGATCCCTCATGCAGTGCGGGGCTGCCACAATTTTTTTTTTAATTAAAAAAAGAAGAGTTGGACCCAGTCAATTGGAGGCTCCTCACCCAATCCCCTGTCTTTTGAATGTACACTCTGCCCAGCATTCCCACACTAGGAGCCTTTTTAAGGATGTAGACTTAAGAAAGTAAGATGGTGGTGAGACCATCTGGACAGTATAAGTGACTGAACCCATTTAAGCCCTCTGTGTAAACTTTTAAGATTCTGACAGGAGGGTGCAGAGATCTACTCATCTTTCAGTCGCCCAAGACAAGTCTCCTCTGTAAGTTCCCTTGCTTATTAAACCTGTAGCCTACCAATCTCGAGTGGTCAGCCTTGTTCTTTGATTTCTCTTTGCCCTCCATGTATGGGGCCAGTTTGCAAAGCAACAGAAGGCTTCCCTAAAGAGGTAACATTTGAAAACAAACAAAGAGAATACATATTGAAGGAAAGAGCTGAGTGAAAAACAAAAACTGGGGAAAGAGGGAGGAACACGGCAGAATTGTTCTTGGAAGTTTTAACTAATAGCAAGAAAGCTAATGTAACTTGAGCACATATAGAGAGAATTATAAGTGTTAAAGTCTGATAGGTATCCAGGGGTCAATTAATGTAGGTCTCATTAGACCGTAGTTAAAGTTATTTGGATTTATTCCAAATGTGGTAGGTCCAAATGTATTGGAGGTGACCAAACATGTAAATAACATGTGATTTGTATTTAAAAAGTATCACTCTGGATGTAGGATAGACCCTTGACTTTGATGGGCAAAATTAGGACCATGGGATACAGTTGGATTTTTTAGAATTCACAGTGAAAGAAAATAATGGCTGACATAGGGTGATGATGCATGTCATGCAAAGTAGTTGGATGTGGGTTTTATCTTGAAGCTAAGAAATTAAAAGCTGCGTTTAAAGAATTGTTGTGAGATGAGAAAAAGAGTCAAGTTTGAGTCTGAAGACAGCCTAATTAGCTAAATGAATGCTGATGCTATTTCCTGACATATGGGTAAGGAGGGAGAAAGACATTTCTGCAGAAAATGAAACTTTTGGTTTTGGACAAATTCACTTTGAGATGACTTAAGTGAAACATAAAGAAGGTAGCTTCGTAAATGATCCTAGGCTTCAGGGATATTATGTTCTGGTGATAGCACAGCAAAAATTAAGACCTATTGCAAGGAGATTTCTGAATGACATTTCTGCATTTTTGCTGTACAAAAGTAAGCCTATATTTTCTTTATAATTATAATAGTTTATAATTCACTGTCTCTAGAATTAATAGTTAAATTGGAACTAAAGCAGAAAGGTACACTTAACAATGCTTGCTAAAGTTGTAGATTGTACTAAGTATGGATGATGATTCAGTTTGGGACATAGCTGAAGATACAAGGAATAAGAGATAAATGTTTGGGTTTTTGGTTTGTTTGCTTGTTTTTGTTTATGTTTTTCAGAGATCAGGAAAGAGTTATCACAGATGCCACTGAAAGAATAGAAAAAATAAAAAATTTTTAAACCACTTTTTTTAACTATGTAAAAGGTAAATCACTTTGAAAAATTGAAATGTCATTGGGACAAGAAAATAACTGTGATATAATAGGAATATTACTTATGTTAAATACACAAGGCTCCATTTCCTTCTCTTTCACATCCTTTTATCAAGTGATATATTAATCGATGTTTTATTCTTTTGGTTGTTATTGTTTTTAGCTGTCACATATAGTTACTACTATGTGCCAAATCACTTAATCCTAATCTCCATTTTACAGACAAATGTCTTAGGGCACTGAAAGATTAAGTGATTTGCCCAGAATCACACAATGAGTTAGTGGTGGAGCCAGGATTTAAACTGTGGTAGTCTAGCTCCACTTCATGCTCTGATTTATATATGGTACTGGCTCTGTGTTTTTATGTGATTTGTATATGCATTTATTATAAAACATGGTGCATTGTTTTGCACTGGATCATGTTTCCACCACTAGACTGTGAGTTACTTAGTCCCTGGATTTATCCACCTATATAATCCTAGTCTCCAGCCAGGATCCAGTGCCAACACTGGCACTGAAATTATGAGAATTAGGTCATGCATATATAATGAGTGAATGAAATTTGAGAATTGTAGAATCTCAGAAATAAGAAAGGAAAAAAGATTTTCAGCTTGGGAAGCAAAGATTAAAATAAAACCATAACTTATTTTTTTTAAATATGAATTTTACTCTCTATGTTGGCAAAGTAAAAGAATAGTAGCTAATTGAAAGTTTTGAGAAAATTTCAAGCCATCCTTTAAATAATTCGGTTTACAATGTTACCTTTAATAACACACCATATGCATAGCATTAATGAGCAGCTCAGCAACTTCAACTTGATACGGTCTCAAGTGTTAGGATACTTCTAGATTTTACTAAAAAAATTGTGCTAGGTGGAGCATCTGCTATGCTTCCAAATGGACTTACCCCTCCCTTTTCATTTCTCACTCAGGATTTTAAAAATGCTTCCTTAAAAATCTTTTTGAAAATAATCTGTCCACATATAGTTTCCTTTTTATTTAATTAAGAATTTAAAGTGTTAACCTCTGCCCATTTATCTCCATGTCCCCGTGTTATACTGTTGACAAAAATATATTTATTTCTATACTGTTCAGAGATATCTGAGAAATATCTTTATGTTTTACATGTGAATTTCCTTTGAATGAATGTGGGTTAAACCTTGTTGCAGAACTATAAGTATAGTTTCTCTCATTCCTTTAATTAGTTTTATGATTCCTTTGTAAGAGTGAAACATACTCTATTTAACCATTTCATAATGATAAGATTTCAGAATGTCCCCAATTTTTATTACAAATTATTTGGCAATAGATAATATCACATCCACATCTATTTCATCAATTGTATCCATATATGAATATACATTGATATGTATATCACCGATATCACTCTAGATATATCTCTATGTGCCTAAACTATTTCTATTGAACAGTTTTCTATAAGGGAGAATGCTAGGTAAGTGGCCAAATTTATTTTAATATTTAAATGTTACTCAAATTATTTATTAAAAGTATTATAGATAATCATACTAGCACGAATAGCATTTGAGATTTCACCACTCTTCATGGACTCATAATTAATAAATGTTTTATTATTATTTTATTTTGTGGTGGTCTTATAATTGAGAAATGGTATTTTAATTTCAATTTGATTATTCAAAATTCTGTGTATTAGAACATTTAATATTTTGTAAATTGTTCATATTATTTACTCATTTATATATTAGATGACTTTTTATAGTTATTGTTAGAAAACAAAATATTAAACTTTGGACATATGTGTTATAAACATTTTCTTTCAGTCTCTTTTAAAGTTTTGCTTGCTTATTTATGTTGTCATTCTATTTATACAAACAAATTTTTTAATTAAATTTGTTTTGGAAATCGGAAAATATAACAGACATGAAACAAAATAAGCACTAAAATTATTTTAAAGGAGGTAAAGATAATGCAACATAATACTATTACACACACACAAATGATACTTGAAGAATTAAAAAACGTTAATGAATGCTTAGAATTAATATTTATTCTTAATGTAGTTTTTTAAACATCTCTATTGGAGTATAATTGCTTTACAATGGTGTGTTAGTTTCTGCTGCATAACAAACTGAATCAGCTATATGTATACATATATCCCCATATCCCCTCCCTTTGGAACTCTTCCTACCCTCCCTACACCACCCCTCCAGGTGGTCACAAAGCACCGAGCTGATCACCTTGTGCTATGCAGCTGCTTCCCACTATCCATCTATTTTACATTTTGTAGTGTATATATGTCACTGCTACTCTCTCACCTCGTCCCAGCTTACCATTCCCCCTCCCCATGTCCTCAAGTCCATTCTCTATGTCTGCGTCTTTATTCCTGTCCTGCCCCTAGGTTCATCAGAGCCATTTTATTTTTCTTTAAGATTCCATGTGTATGTGTTAGCATACGGTATTTGTTTTTCTCTTTCTTACTTCATGCTGTATGACAGACTCTAGGTCCATCCACCTCACTACAAATAACTCAATTTCATTTCTTTTTATGGCTGAGTAATATTCCATTGTATATATGTGCCACGTCTTCATTATCCATTCATCTGTTGATGGACATTTAGGGTGTTTCCATGTCTTGGCTATTGTAAATAGTGCTGCAATGAACATTGTGCTACCTGTATCTTTTTGAATTATGGTTTTCTCAGGGTATATGACCAGTAGTAGGATTGCTGGGTGATATGGTAGTCCTATTTTTAGTTTTTGAAGGAACCTCCGTATTATTCTCCACAGTGGCTGTATCAGTTTACATTCCCACGAACAGTGCAAGAGGGTTGCCTTTTCTCCACACCCTCTCCAGCATTTATTGTCTGTAGATTTTTTGATGATGGCCATTCTGACTGGTGTGAGGTGATACCTCATTGTAGTTTTGATTTGCATTTCTCTAATTATTAGTGATGTTGAGCATCCTTTCATGTGTTTGTTGGCAAACTGTATACCTTCTTTGGAGAAATGTCTCTTTAGGTCTTCTGCCCATTTTTGGATTGGGTTGTTGGTTTTTTTGATATTGAGCTACATGAGCTGCTTATATATTTTGGAGATTAATCCTTTCTTAGTTGATTCATTTACAAAATTTTCTTCCATTCTGAGGGTTGTCTTTTTGTCTTGTTTATGGTTTCCTTTGCTGTGCAAAAGCTTTTAAGTTTCATTAGGTCACAATTGTTTTGGTTCTGACTTCCATTTCTCTAGGAGGTGGGTCAAAAAACATCTTGCTGTGATTTATGTCATAGAGTGTTCTATGTTTTCCTCTAAGAGTTTTGTAGTGTCTGGTCTCACATTTTGGTCTTTAACCCATTTTGAGTTTATTTTTGTATATGGTGTTAGGGAGTGCTCTAATTTCATTCTTTACATGTAGCTGTCCCGTTTTCTCAGACCACTTATTGAAGAGGATATCTTTTCTCCATTGTATATTCTTGGCTCCTTTATCAAAGGTAAAGTGACCATATGTGCATGGGTTTATCTCTGGGTTTTCTATCCTGTTCCATTGATCTATATTTCTGTTTTTCTGCCAGTACATTACTGTCTTGCTTACTGTAGCTTTGTAGTATAGTCTGAAGTCTGGAAGGCTGATCCCTCCAGCTCCATTTTTCTTTCTCAAGATTGCTTTGGCTATTCAAGGTCTTTTGTGTTTCCATACAAATTGTGAAATTTTTTGTTCTAGTTCTGTGAAAAATGCCATTGGTAGTTTGATAAGGATTGCATTGAATCTGTAGATTGCTTTGGGTAGTAGAGTGGTTTTCACAATGTTGATTCTTCCAATCCAAGAACATGGTATATCTCTCCATCTATTTGTATCATCTTTAATTTCTTTCATCAGTGTCTTACAGTTTTTTGCACACAGGTCTTTTGTCCCCTTAGATAGGTTTATTCCTAGGTATTTTATTCTTTTTGTTGCGATGGTAAATGGGAGTGCTTCCTTAATTTTTCAGAATTTTCATACTTTAGTGTATAAGAATGCAAGAGATTTCTGTGTATTAATTCATATCCTGCTACTTTACCAAATTCATTGATTAGCTCTAGTAGTTTTCTGGTAGCATCTTTTGGATTCTCTACGTATAGTGCCATGTCATCTGCAAACAGTGACAGTTTTACTTCTTTTCTGATTTGGATTCCTTTTCTTCTCTGATTGCTATGCCTGTAGTTCCCAAAATTATGTTGAATAATAGTGGTGAGAGTGGGCAACCTTGTCTTGTTCCTGATCTTAGAGGAAATGGTTTCAGTTTTTCACCATTGAGAATGATGTTGGCTGTGGGTTTGTCACATATAGCCTTTATTATGTTGAGGTAGGTTCTCTCTATGTCTACTTTCTGGAGAGTTTTTATTGGGTGTTGAATTTTGTTGAAAGCTTTTTCTGCATCTATTGCGGTGATCATATCGTTTTTATCCTTCAGTTTCTTAATATGGTGTATCACATTGATTGATTTGCGTATATTGAAGAATCCTTGCATTCCTTGGATAAACCCTATTTTATCATGCCGTATGATCCTTTAATGTGCTGTTGGATTCTCTTTGCTAGTATTTTGTTGAGGATTTTTGCATCTAGGTTCATCAGTGATATTGGCCTGGAGTTTTTTCTTTGTGACGTCTTTGCCTGCTTTTGGTATCAGGGTGATGGTGCCCTCATAGAATGAGTTTGAGAGTGTTCCTCCCTCTGCTATGTTTTGGAAGAGTTTGAGAAGGATAGGTGTTAGCGCTTCTCTAAATGTTTGATAGAGTTCGCCTGTGAAGCCATCTGGTCCTGGGCTTTTGTTTGCTGGAAGGTTTTTAATCACAGTTTCAATTTCAGAGCTTGTGATTGGTCTGTATATATTATCTGTTTCTTCCTGGTTCAGTCTCAGAAGGTTGTGCTTTTCTAAGAATTTGTCCATTTCTTCCTAGTTGTTCATTTTATTGGCATATAGTTTACTGTAGTAATCTCTCATGATCCTTTGTATTTCTACAGTGTCAGTTGTTACCTCTCCTTTTTCATTTCTAAGTCTATTGATTTGAGTCTTCTCCCTTTTTTTCTTGATGAGTCTGACTAGTGGCTTATCAATTTTGTTTATCTTCTCAAAGAACCAGCTTTTAGTTTTACTGATCTGTGCTATTGTGTCCTTCATTTCTTTCTCATTTATTTCTGATCTGATATTTATGATTTATTTTCTTCTGCTAACATTGGGGGGTTTTTTGTTGTTCTTTCTCTAATTGCTTAAGGTGTAAGGTTAAGTTGTTTACTTGGGCTTTTTCTTGTTTCTTGTGGTAGGATTGAGTTGCTATAAACTTCCCTCTTAGAACTGCTTTTGCTGCATCCCATAGGTTTTTGGTTATCGTGTTTTCATTGTCACTTCTTTCTAGTTATTTTTTGATTTCCTCTTTGATTTCTTCAGTGATCTATTGGTTATTTAGTAGTGTACTGTTTAGCATCCATATGTTTGTATTTTTTACAGTTTTTTTTCCTGTAATTGCTATCTAGTCTCATAGCATGTGGTCAGAGAAGATACTTGATATGATTTCAATTTTCTTAAATTTACCAAGGCTTGATTTGTGACCCAAGATATGATCTATCCTGGAGAATGTTCCATGAGCATTTGAGAAGAAAGTGTATTCTGTTGTTTTTGGATAGAATGTCCTGTAAGTATCAATTAAGTCCAGTTTGTTTAATGTATCATTTAAAGCTTGTGTTTCCTTATATTTTTTCATTTTCGATGATCTGTCCTTTGGTGAAAGTGGGATGTTAAAGTCCCTTACTATTATTGTGTTACTGTTGATTTCCCCTCTTATGGCTATTAGCATTTGCCTTATGTATTGAGGTGTTCCTATGTTGGGTGCATAAATATTTAGAATTGTTATATCTTATTCTTGGATTGATCCCTTGATCATTATGTTGTGTCCTTCTTTGTCTCTTCTAATAATCTTTGTTTTAAAGTCTATTTTGTCTGATATGAGAATTCCTACTCCAGCTTTGTTTTGATTTCCATTTGCGTGGAATATCTCTTTCCATCCCCTTCCTTCCAGTCTTTATGTGTCCCTAGGTCTGAAGTGGGTCTTTTGTAGTCAGCATATATATGGGTCTTGTTTTTGTATCCGTTCAACCAGTCTATGTCATTTGGTTGGAGTATTTATTCCATTTACATTTAAGTTAATTATCAATATGTACATTCCTATTACCATTTTCTAATTGTTTTGTGTTTGTTTTTGTGGGTCTTTTCCTTCTCCTGTGTTCCCTGCCTAGAGAAGTTCCTTTAGTATTTGTTGTAAGGCTGGTTGGTGGTGCTGAATTCTCTTAAATTTGATTGTCTGTAAAGCTTTTAATTTCTCCATCAAATTTGAATGGGATCCTTGTTGGGTTGAGTAATCGTTGTTGTAGGTTTTTCCCTTTCATCAATTTAAATATGTCCTGCCAGTCCCTTCTGGCTTACAGAGTTTCTGCTAAAAGATCAGCTGTTAACCTCATGGGGATTCCCCTGTATGTTACTTTTGCTTTTCCCTTGCTGCTTTTAATATTTTTTTCTATGTATTTAATTTTTGATAATTTGATTAATATGTGTCTGAGCATATTTCTCCTTGGATTTATTCTGTATGGGACTCTAGGCACTTCTGGACTTGATAGAATATTTCCTTTCCCATGTTAGGGACGTTTTCAACTATAATCTCTTCAAGTATTTTCTCAGTCCCTTTCTTTTTCTCTTCTTCTTCTGAGACCGCTATAATTTGAATGTTGCTGCATTTAATGTTGTCCCAGACGTCTCTGAGACTGTCCTCAATTCTTTTGATTCTTTTTTCTTTATTCTGCTCTGCAGTAGTTATTTCCACTATTTTATCTTCCATGTCACATATCCGTTTTTCTGCCTCAGTTATTCTGGTATTGATTCCTTCTAGAGAGTTTTTAATTTCATTTATTGTGCTGTTCATCATTTTTTGTTTGCTCTTTAGTTCTTCTAGGTCCTTGCTAAACATTTCTTGTATTTTCTCCATTCTATTTCCAAGATTTTGGATCACCTTTACTATCATTACTCTGAATTCTTTTTCAGTTAGACTGCCTATTTCCTCTTCATTTGTTTGTTCTGGTTTGTTCTTACCTTGCTCCTTCATCTACTGCATATTTCTCTGTCTTCCTATTTTGCTTAACTTACTGTGTTTGGGGTCTCCTTTACCCAGGATGAAGGTTTGTAGTTTCCATTGTTTTGGGGGTCTGCCCTCAGTGGGTAAGGTGGTTCAGTGGCTTGTGTAGGCTTCCTGGTGGAGGGGACTGGTGCCTGTGTTCTGGTGGTTGGGGCTGGATCTTGTCTTTGTGGTGGGCAGGGCTGCATCTGGTGGTGTGTTTTGGGGTGTCTTTGAATTTAGTATTATTTTAGGCAGCCACTCTGCTAGTGGGTGGGGTTGTGTTCATGTCTTTCTGGTTGTTTGGCATGGGGCGTCCAGCTCTGGAACTTACTGGCCATAGGTTGGAGCTGGGTCTTAGCCTTGGGACGGAGGTCTCTGGGAGAGCTCTTGCTGATTGATATTATGTGGCGCCGGGAGGTCTCTGGCGCTTCCATATCCTGAATTCGGCTCTCCCATCTAAGAGGCTCAGGCCTGACACCCAGCTGCAGCACCAAGACACTGTCAGCCACACGGCTCAGAAGAAAAGAGAGAAATAAAGAAAAAAATAAGAATAATAAAAAAATAAATTAATTAAAATAATTAAAATAAAAAAATAATTAGAATAAAAATGTAATAAAAAAAGAAGAGAGCAACCAAACCAATAAACAAATCCACCAGTGATAACAAGTGCTAAATACTATATTAATATAAACATAAAAATCAGAAACAGGGTAGTCTCAGACAGCAATTCCCAAGTCTACAGTTGCTCCCAAAGTCCACCACCTCAATTTTGGCTTGATTCGTTGTCTATTCTAGTATTCCACAGATGCAATGTACCTCAAGTTGGCTGTGGGGATTTAATCTGCTGCTGCTGAGGCTGCATGGAGAAATTTCCCTTTCTCTTCTTTGTTTGCACAGCTCTGGGGGTTCAGATTTGGTTTTGGCCCCACCTCTATGTGTAGGTTGCCCTCAGAGACAGGATAGGGTTAAAGCATCAGCTGATTAGGGGACTCTGGCTCACTCATGCCGGGATGGGGGAGGGAAGGGTACGGTAGTTTTAATTGGAATGCGGAGTGAGCCTGTGGCAGCAGAGGCCAGTGAGTTGTTCTAACAGCCTGAGGCGTGCCAGTGCGTTCTCCCGGGGAAGTTGTCCCTGGATCACGGGACCCTGGCAGTGGTGGGCTGCACAGGCTCCCGGGGGCATGCAGAGGCGTGTGGATAGTGACCTGTGCTTGCACATGGGATTCTTGATGGCTGCATGTTAGTGTTTCATGCCTGTCTCTGGGGTCGGAGCTGAAAGCCATGGCTCATACCCATCTCTGGAGCTCGTTTAGGTGGTGTTCTGAATCCCCTCTCCACGCGCACCCTGAAACAATGGTCTCTTGCCTTTTAGGCAGGTCCAGAGTTTTTCCCAGACCTCCTCCTGGCTAGCTATGATGCACTAGCCCCATTCAGGCTGTGTTCATGCAGCCAACCCCAGTCTTCTCCCTGGGATCTGACCTCTGAAGCCTGAGCCTCAGCTCCCAGCCCTGACCCACCCTGGCAGGTGAGCAGACAAGCCTCTTAGGCTGGTGAGTGCTGGTCAGCAGCGGTCCTCTGTGTGGGAGTCTCTTTGCTTTGTCCTCTGCACTCCTGTTGCTGTGCTCTCCTCCATGGCTCCGAAGCTTTCCCCCCATACACCCCCCATCTCTGCCAGTGAAGGGGCTTCTAGTTTGTGGAAACTTTTCTTCCTTCACAGCTCCCTCCCAGAGGTGCAGGTCCCATCCCTATGCTTTTGTCTCTGTTTTTTTTTTTTTCTTTTGCCCTACCTAGCGATGTGGGGATTTTCTTGCCTTTTGGGACGTCTGAGGTCTTCTGCCAGCGTTCAGTAGGTGTTCTGTAGGAGTTGTTCCACATATAGATGTATTTTTGATGTATTTGTGGGGAGGAAGGTGATCTCCATGTCTTACTCCTCTGCCATCCTGAAGGTCTCCCTCTCTTAATGTATTTTATAATGCAATGTACCAGGGTGTGAATTTTAGTCCTGCAACTTACTAGGCAATAGACCTTAGGTAAATTATTTCACCTCTGAACTTTCTTTTCTTCATCTTCACCAAGGTGGTAATTATAGCCCCAATCTCAAGACCAAAGGAGACAGTAAATAACCAAAAATGTGAGCAGTGTTTATTCTATAAATGGAAGCATAGAGAGCTCAAACTCTCTGTTTAAGATTCATGACCAGGCAAAAAAAAAATACAATGGAGTAAAAAAAAAATCCTGTTAACAAAATCAACATACATTTATACATGCATATATAAAATGAACTATCCATAAGAATTAATCAGTATAAAAATCTGTCCTAGGTCAGGAAGTAAAACATAAATAAATCAATAAATAAATATACTATGCTCCTTATCAGGAATACTGAATATTACTAAGAAACCAATTTTTAACAAATCGAATGAAATTTAAACCAAAATATTAATGAAAATTTTAAAAGGCTTAGAAATTTGCGAAATATTTATATTTCTTGTGAGAGAATAACTAAAAGAGTAGAACCCCAAAATAAAGTTTTGCAGTTGGAGAAACTGAATAGGTTCATAGGTTAGGTATGTTTGTTTTATATCTTACAACAATTTAAAAATAAACAAAGGAGATTATTATTATTCATTTGTCCCCAAAATGTCTTAGGAAATAGAGAAATACAACAATATTATAAAAATCAGTAGAATCAAAATAAATTGAAATGAATATTTTTAAAAAGAAAAATCAGCAGAAGAAATAACAAATAGTAACAGATCAAATATGGTAGAGAAAAGATAAATGTGAGCAAGAATCCTCAAGAGTAAGAAGCATAGAATTAAGCTTAAAAATGAGAGAACATATTTCTCCATGAATTTTAAATATGCTGCTAATCCATGTCCTATCATGTAATTATTATAATGCATATAAATAATTTGTTCTTACTTCTTTTGCCTCTCCCTAGTCTGCCTGGTCAATATTCTATTCTGAATTACTTGGGAGTATTCATCATATCAGTTGCATTTATCTCCATTTAATTTCACTGCATGAAAATCTGTATTCATAAGAGTGAAATGGGCAATAGTCAGAGGAGAAAAGCAATTGAGGAAAACAAAGGTATTCTGCTTGGAACAATTTGAAAAGGGCTCTGCCTTCAATGTTCACTTAGCTTAATTGAGAGCCCTGCTAGAGAATCAGAGTGATCTCTTTAGTGTAGAAAGGGCCTAATTTATAGTATATAGTCCTTGAAAATAAGATTTTTACTTGTTTTGTCAATAGATTTTCCTTTGATATTACAAAATATCTTAAATACATTAGGTAAAATTATGACTAGGATTTTCTTTTCAAATATTTAATTTCTAACCAAATTATTATTTCTATTAAATTTTGAAAAATAATTCACAATACATGAAACTATATGTCTTTGGGGTTCAATAAAACCCAAGTCAGATCAGTGACATTTTACTGGCTCCCATAACTTGTATTTTCTTCTAGGAAAACTGGGATGCTGCCAATTTAAGTTTTTCAGTAAAAAGTCAGCAAAACAACAAATAAGAATTTGAGAGTTTGCTGTAAATATATTATCCTGCTATGAATTGACTCACTTTGCCATTTGCTTTAAATTTTTTAAAAGATTACTTTATTAATAAAGTCAACAATATAGTGAACTAAACATTGCAAATAATAACCATGTACTTATTGATTTGAAAATTTATACGATGTCATTAACCTGATTCAGACTTAGGTTGTTTGGGCTAAGATAATATTCTAAATGAGTTTGGGCTAGATAATATTCTAATTCCTTACTACTCTAGCTCTCTATGATTCTTAAGGAAAATTAAGTGAGTAGGTGACATCTTCCTATCAGACATGTATTTTACTTGTCAAATAATATGTAATTATTTTAAAAAATTATTTCAATCATTCCAACATTGTATTTCTGAAAAATTATAATGGTCTCTAATCTTGTAATGTTTTCTGTGAAGAAGAGACTCAAATAAATTTGAGAAATAGAGTTTAAATGCCTTTTATGTTTTATAGGCTTAGAGAAATTCTGAAATATAAAAAAGACAACTTAGTCAATTTACTATAGTCTAAATATTTTGGAAGGAGACATAACTCCTATGTCACAGACCCAATGTCCCTTGAGGCAAATGCTGTGCCTTGCAGTTACACTCCCAGAAACAAATAGCTCGGATTTGTCTCAGTGATTGTGTTTACTTTTCAAGACATTTGATATTCTACTTTTCCCAATTTATAGTTTCTTACACATGCTTAAAAATATCAATGGTTATTTTTAAAATAATTCATAAGATTGAAGAAAAATGATATCTAAAATTGATAGCAGTGGCACAGATTAAAAAGAAATTTTGATTTTAGCCATAGTCCTATTCATTGATATAAATTCAGTTGAAAATCTGAAAATGTATAATATTTCAGATGAAGTATACTATTCACAAGCCTAATAATTTAGAATTAAGATCAATGTAGCACTATTTGGGGTTCAGTTAAAATATAAAAATTTTACAATCATTGAAAAATGTCACATTTCTAAATTCACTTGATCTTTGAAAACATATTGCTATACTCAAAATATCTGATTTTTTTGACCATCTTTTCTAAGACATTTCCCCACATGCAATTAGTTACCTAAATAAACATTTTTCTCAAGTACAACTAATCTCTTCATAAATGTTTCATTTCATTTGTACCAGATGGATAAATTATTTTTCTTCTTATTCCCAAGGCATAGCACAGCCTCTGGTACTGGGTAGGTACTAAATATTGTTAAGTTAATCAATGTTATTGATCAAAATTAGTTAAATTGATTTCTACAAATGCCTACTTACAGATTGCCAAGGAATGAGTAGATTCCACTTCCTGACTCAATGTTTATAGCCCTATATAAGTATCTAAATTAAGCTCTCAGTCAAGGTTAGTCAGATTTCTTCTCCCTCCAGATAGTCTCATAGAAAATTAAAACCACCTGTACTAATATTGGTCAGCATTGTTGGTTTTCTTAAATAGTGAGGCAATGTGAATTACACATTTCTCATGTGTTTCAAACTTTCCAAAAGATAGTAGATAGTAAAAGAAAAATTTTTAATTAGAAATTCCTATAAAGCCTTAACAGCAACAACAAAAATACTTATTTGTCATGATATTATTGGAGAAAGTAGGGTAGAGTAGTTGGAATAAGAATATAAATGAATTTATTTTTCTCTATTAGTGTAGGTAAGACACAATAAATAAAACTATAATTTATCCATGGGATCAAAAAACTTTTGTTTCAAATAGTTTTTTTTTTTTTTAATTGGAGTATAATTGCCTTACAATGTTGTGTTAGTTTCTGCTGTACAATGAAGTGAATCAGCTATATGTATACAGATACCCCTCCCTCTGGGACCTCCCTTCCACCTACCCCCATCCACTTTACCTCAATGATGGAAAAAAAAGTTTAATTTAAACAAATAGCAGCAAATGGGTTAGAATTCTCATTTGAAGTGCCACGTGCAATACTCAAAGGAACTTCACATTTGGCTGAAGATGCACACACTATCATTCAACCAGAGTGCTGTATAACTTCTGGCAGACAAAAAAGGCATTATTACTACTGTTATCATCATCATCATCACCATCGCCATCATCACCATTATTATGAAAAAGGGCACTTATCTTCCCCCTAGGAATTCTAACTTGGGTACAGTCCAGCTTGTATGAATTGTGCTGCACATGAAAAAAAATGAATAAATGAAAGGATGAGAAAATAGCTCTGATGTTTTATTACCTTGAAATCTGGGACTATAAAGAGACCTGAATTATACAATGTAAAATGATGGGAGAATAAAATGGCACAATGTGCAGTAATATACAATCAATTTAGTATGTGTCAAGTCATAAATTTGCTCTTCAAATAGATTTCTCACTATTGAAATGAGTGTTTAATTTTAATGTTTATGTTTGTTCCCTTATGCTGGTCCTTTAGGAGTTGTTTTAATAAAATTTCACAATACTCAAAGATATGTTTGACCTGGTCAAATCAGCACTTTACATATGTGAAAAACGTCACAATTTGTCAATATATTCAGGATGAAATTTTCAAAACCTGGCATCTAAAAGGTGTAAGTAAATTGCACATTTGAGTCCCCTTGTTGACACTTAGCTAAGCAAATACCCATTTTCATGCTTATGGGCCTACTGCAGTGAAATAATTGTGCATTTAGGTGCCAAATTTGGTGTCTGAGTTGAAAGAATGGCCTCTATTTTGGAGAATATTCACTGTTTTCTACAGTTGTCTTCAGCATTTCTCAAGGTTATTTGAAGAGTAGAAAGAAATCCTTGAACTAAGGTATTTATTTGATTACGCTAGATTGTTAGCTAGAATGCAGTATCTAGTGTCATGTGTATTACATGGACCTCTAGCATATATGTTTTTACATAGTTTATCTCCTCAGAACACAGTTAAGTTTCACATAGTTTCTAGACTGTTAATATTTTTCTTTGGCAACATTATTTCAGAAATGTTTGAAGCATTCTCAAGCAACGCACTGAACAGAGTGCATTCAATTAGATATTTATGGCAGGTAGAGAAGAATAATGAAAACTGAAATGTTTTACCTCCACTACAAAGAATACTTCCTCTAGTTGAATGATATATAAATTCAGTAAAGAATTATTCTACCTGATACTGTGAGAAGATCCACTGGGACATTTTAAAGAGGGGAAAGCAAATGAAAGTATCTTTTGCTCCAGGAAAGGATTTAGTTGCCTGAAAAATACCATAGTGCTTAAAATATACATATTTTTTATTTTAAGTGAATAAAATGAATTTTTTTTTTTGAGCAAAGCATTTATGAGACTCTTCCCATAGAAATCAGCCAAGTCTGAGTCTAACTTTTTGAAACCTGTATGGAAAACTTTGAGAAGACAAGGTAGAGGCCAAAAAACAAACAAACAAAACAATCAAACTTTGGTTGAAAAAAAAAAAAAGTGGCAATATGTTAGCCGACAGAAAAGAAGGGAAAGGGTGAGATACCTGTGTGTCTGTCTATTCATATTTATGTGAAGGGATATACAGCCACTAAACATTTGCTAAACTGCTACTTTGTTTTTTTTTTAAGTACTTCTGCTTTCAGTGTGAGATGAACATCTTATTCTTGATATATTCTTTGATATTTAAAGCATTTTCTCATGGGAAGTAATACATTTATACTTTGACTAATGTTCAATTTGTTAATTATTAAACAATTAACACTGATCTCATTAATCACATACTACCAAAAGTAATAAAAAAAAATCATGAATTTGACAAATTATATTTCCCCAAATCTTAAAAATGTTGATTTACTTAATCAAAAAATACTTCTGAATATTTGATGGCAATTTCAATACTATTAAATTACACATTTTAATGTTTTGAACACCTTAAATAGCAACACAATGATTGTAATTGCAATTAATATTTTTACATGCAATACAGTTACAAAGGTACAAATGTTAGGGATGTAAAGTTTCTTCAATATACTTAAAAATTTGTATTCTTATTTATATTATTATATTTCAAATTCTGATTTTTCTTTTTATTGTATTCCCTGCTTGTTTAAGAGAGTTACCATTAAGATTATATAGCTGATGAAACTGGAAAGAAGGTCGAAAATCTGTAGCCAGGGCTAGAGAATTTTATAAACCTTTTACCAGTTCTAATCAAGTACTTTACGCCAAGGTAAGGACTTGTTACCAACCCTTTCAAGTAGGCCCCCAAAAAGAGTCCTTCTGCCAGGTGTCCTCCTAACAACAGAACGAGACCGAGTTTGGTCAGTAGCAAAGGAAAGTTTTATTCTTCGATCAAAGAATGGAGAGCTGTCGGGCTTCCCTGGTGGCGCAGTGGTTGAGAGTCCGCCTGCCGATGCAGGGGACACGGGTTCGTGCCCCGGTCCGGGAAGATCCCACTTGCCGCGGAGCGGCTGGGCCCGTGAGCCATGGCCGCTGAGCCTGCGCGTCCGGAGCCTGTGCTCCGCAACGGGAGAGGCCACAACAGTGAGAAGCCTGCGTACCGCAAAAAAAAAAAAAAAAAAAAAAATGGAGAGGTGTGAGCTCAGGCTCTAGTGTACACACTCTCCTCTACAGGCCATGGTGGGGCTGCTTTTCAAGGTTCTGGTCAGTGGAGGGAGGGGCGGAGTACGTGCCTTTCAGCGCAGGCTGTTGCTCATGGCAACTCAGGCTGAAGTTGGCTCTGCGCAGTCTCTCCGCACACGGCACGCAGTCGCCATCTTGACTTGAGGTGTGCTGCGCGGCCGCGATTCTGCCAGCAGTCGGCCAGTTTGGGGTGTCAGGCGCAGTGGTTCTGTACTGGGAACTCTAATCTGACATGTTAGGTGCGAGGCCTCTGTACGTGGCCCCCTATATGCAAGTGAAACTAGACTAAGGACAAAAGAAGATGTGAGACCTTATCACCTAGTTTCCATCTTATTTCCCCCCGCCACCCAGAGATCCCAGTGGGCTTTGCTGGTGACAGACTCCTTGATGTAGTTAGACATTGCGCATTGCTTGTGGAGATGTCAAGTTGTTTACCTTATACAGGAAGAGTGTGATTGCTGGATTGTATGGTAAGTCTATGTTTAACTTTGCAAGAAATTCCAAAGTGTCTTCTAAAGTGACCATATCATTTAACATTCCCACTAGTAATCAGTGAGAGGTCCTGTTGCTCTGCATCCCGATTAGCACTTGGTATTGTTCTTTGTTTGGATTTTAGACATTCTATTAGGTGTGTAGTGGTATCACATTAACGTTTTAATTTGCATGTAACTAATAACATACTAAGCATCATTTCATGTCTTATTTGACGTTTGAATATCTTTTCTGGTGAGGTGTCTTCAGTTATGTTTTGATTCTGTGATCCTATTCTTCAGGGTTTTTTTTTTTTCTTTTTTTTTTGTGCTGTAATTTCTTTATTGTGCATCCTTATATGAGTAACATGCAGTTGATATTCATCCTTTGCAAGTGTGTCCTAAAAGGTTCAGGTTTGGTTAAACCTTAAAGGCCTTATTCAATCGTGAATGAAGAAACGACAACTTTTTTTTTCTTCTCAGGAGACATTTAAATCCACGCTTAATGTTTGCATTCTTCCTCCCACCTCCCAGGTTTAATTTCCTAGCAAATTCCTCAAATAAGATGGCACACACCTCCACAAGAACAAGAAACACTTTGTAGGCATAACACAACCTAAATTTTTATTTGTTCAGGAAAGATTTCTCCAGTGAAGGCACTGAAATCAGAAATACAACTGTTCTGTGTAGTGGACGTCACACCATCACCCAGAGTGAGCAAGTTCTTTGGAGTCTTTCTGAGATGACTCCTTTTCAATTCAGTCACTGTTTTAAAATTCCTAGCTAAATGGCTGTTTCCCAAGATCATAACAGGTGAGAAAGTGGGGATTAACCCAAGAATGCTTTTAAGTACACTTTAATTGCAAGGCAGAAAACTACTTACATCTTTGAAATAATGTATTTTTTCCTTCAAGTATTATCATTTTTAAAATTTAGGTTTCAAATACATGAGGATGATAGATTGTTCAGGCTTAAGGATTTATTTGCTTTAGAATAACCAGATCATTTCTGCAAAAAGAAAAAGAATATTTTCCCAATATTTTTAAAGGAAATTTAACCTCCAGGTGGTGGTGGATTTTTTGAATGAAATTTTGAGGTTTCAGTGATATGAGTAAAAGTGAAAATATTTTTCTGTATTTCTAAAAATGAAAATTGAGTACGTATTTTATAGATTCTCAAATTGATTTTTGATTATCTAAATTTCTTAGGGAAATATCCTGTTTTTTTTGTCACTTCCCATTCATTTTCCTGGACTAGCAGGATGAGTCATTAGTTTATCTTTTACTGGCTTTCTTAGTTTCTATTTTCCCAGAACAAGATACTGAGACAGGAATTCAAGTGAAAGGAATTTATTTGACCATTGCAGGAAATTTGTGTGTGTGTGTGTGTGTGTGTGTGTGTGTGTGTGTGTGTGTATATATATATATATATATATATATATATATATATATATCAGTTCTGTATTGAGGGCTAATCCCAGGAACTGGTAATTTCCTCACACTTGGGCCTGTGGGTTTTGGAAGAGCACTTCTAAAGCTTCAAAAAAACAGAAAAGATCTAAGCCAGAGATATAGATCTAGGCAGTAGGAAATTATTAGGATTGCTTACAATTAGGTGGTAAGACTATGACATTAGACATGTTTCATTTAAAACTCAGACAAATGATATGGACCAAAGACTTTTTTGTACTGTCTTTGAGGACATTATATCCCAAACGTTGGTATGATAATATCCCCAGAACCAGCGCTGTATAAATTTATGTGCCCATGTCTCTGCTTATCTGTGCAAATTCCCTTTGGTTTTTTATAGTTAGGAATTTTTCTTTCTTTCTTGGGAAGGCAGCCAAATTTCTTATTATTATTCTTTTATTTTTATTTGGCTTTATTTCTAATTACTTCTAGAAGGGGAGTTTGAGAACTTTCTCATCTATACTTTTGCTGGAACAAGAAAGTCCCCATAGTGAATTAATTTTACTTACTGGAAGAACTCCTCACTGCAAATATATTATTTGATTGGTTAGTGATTTATATGCTTATAATTCTTCTCTCCTACTAGGTATAAATTCCATGAAGATAGAGACATTATCTGTCAATCACAGAGAGTTTAAATGAAAGAAGTTGAATCTGAACTCCAGCAGTCTGACTTCAGGGCCTGTATGCTTAAATGGTAAGTTACATTGCCTCATAATTTTTGCTTATAATTTCCTTTTAATAAAATAGTTTTCAGTGTTTATTATGGAAAGGACAGCAAGGAAAGTTTTTGCATGTGTTAGTTCATTTAATACTTGCAATAAAATTAAGTAGGTGTATTATTGCCTCTGCTGTACAGATGAGGGAATTGATTATTTCAATTGAGTTAACAGGTAATTAGTATCAGAATTCAAACCTAGGGCTGCCCAAAACAAAAATCCTCTTATGTCCTTCATTCTCTCCTTCCTTCCTTTCTCTGATCTTTCCTTCCTTCCTTCCATCTTTCTTCTTTCCTTACTTCTTACCCTCCTTCATTCCTTTCCTCTCCTTCCTTGTCCTTCCTTCTTTCTTTTTAAACATTTATTGTGATTTACTGAGCTCTCATCACTTCATATTCAAGACACTTGGGGTAAAATGATGAACAGAACCAGTATGGTTTATGTTCTATTGAAATGTACATCCTAGTGAGGGATAAAAACAACAAAAAAAAGTAATTAAACAAATAAGATATTACACAATTTGGTAAGTATTATGAAAGGACCTAAATGAATGACTAAAGCAGTGAATAACAGAGCCCTGGGATCCTCTTCTCTAAGTAAATGATATTAGCTGAAATGTAGAGAATGAGAAGGATCTAGCTCTACCAACAGTGTAGAGAAACAGTATTTCAGACATAAGAGCAGCATCTAAAAGCACCCTAATTTGAGAAAGAGTTTCTGTGACCTTATAGAAGACCATGATGTATGGAGGCTAGTAAGCAACAGTGAGTACAAGATAAATTAGAATCAGTTAAAATCTTGAAACTTTATTATCAAATAACTATTCTCAATCATTCCCACTACCACTTCTGGCCAAGTATAATTTGCTCAGAACTTAAAGATATGTTTAAATAACTACTATTATCAATTACAAGTAATTAACATTAATAATAAATTAATAATATTAATGTTATTAATTAACAGTAATTAATAATAATAGTAATTATTTAAACATATCTTTCAAAAGAGGGTTTGCTGTCCTTGCAAATTCTATTCCCTCTACCTATGTTTCTCTTACATTTTTTCCTCTTGAAAAAACACCTAAGGCCTGTTTTCTCTTTTAAAGATTTTCCCCATGTTTCTCCAAACAAATGTAATTACATCCTCTTCTAAATAGCTCTTATACTTGTATTGTGGTATTTACCACATTATAGTTCAAATAATCCATTTATAGCTGTCTGAGATCTTCTAAGGTAATGATCTTTTATTCACTGTTTACTGAATTTTATTTAAAATATCAGGTTTATTGTGTTTTAATTTACATAGAGTGAATGTCAACTTTACACAGAGTGAATGTCAACTTTTCACTTCAAAAAATACATTTGGACAAAAAAAGCAGTCATGTTGCAACCACAGTCATGATGTAGAATACTTTCATAAGCCAAAAACGTTCTCTTAAGTCCTTTGCATTCAGACCCTCTGTTATTCCATTCCCTTGCAATTAGTGATTTGTTTTCTATTTCTATAGTTTTGCTTGTTCCAAATGTCATATAATTAGGATCATACATCATAAATGTTTTGGTCCTGCTTCTTTTACATAGCATGATGCTTTTGGTTACAACGATTTGGTTGTACGTATCAGTAGCACATCTATTTATATTGCTGAGTAGTATTCCATAATATGAGTGAACTATAGTTTGTTTACATATTTACAAGTTCCAGGACATATAGGTTGTTTCAGGTCTGGAGTTTATAAATAAAGCTGCTACTGATGTTTTTGTGGACATATGTTTTCATTTACCTTTGGCAAATATCTAAGATATTTGAGACTCCTACATCATTTAAGCAAGTTTAAATTTATAGGAAACTGCCAAACTATTTTCTAAAGTAGCTATACTATTTTTCATTTTCAGTATTAATGGAGGAGAGTTTATGTTGTTCCCCAATTGGTATCGTCAAATTGCCTTTATCTTTTTTTCTCCTTCCAGTCTTTCTATTAGTTGTGTCATGGTTTTAATTTCTCTAGTGACAAATGATGATGAGCATTTTTCATTTGCTTATTTGCCATTTATATATCTTCTTTGATCAAGAATTTATGAAAGTCATCTGTTATTTAAAAATATTATTACTGAGCTTTGAGTTTTTATATGCACTGAATATAACTATTTTATCTGACAAATGTTTTGAAAATTATTGAAAATACTTTTTCTTTGTGCCTTTCCTTTAGTTTTTTTTACAGTGACTTCGGAAAAGTAGAAGTTTCTATTTTGAAGTCTAGTTTATGAATATTTTAATTTTGCCTAACCCAAAGTCACAATGAATCTCTTCATTGTTTTCTTGTGGAAGGTATATATTTGAGGTTTTACATTTTGGTCTATGATCAACTTTTAGTTTAGTTTTTTTTTTTTTTTTTTTATTTAGCACAGTGTATATGTTTGAAGTTCACGTGACTGTATATGATATCAAATTATTCCATTACCATTAGCTGACTAAAATGTCCTTTTTTTCATGGAGTTGCTTGGCACATTTGTATCAAATCAGTTGACCATTTATGTAAGGGTCTATAAGTCCACAATGTACAATTCAAGTCTATTCATTCACCAATACTATACTGTGTTGATAACACTAGCTTTATTTTAGTTTGTGAATTCAGATAGTATTCGGTCTTCTGCCTTTGTTTTGTCTACTCTAGTTTATTTACTTTTCCACATAATATAATCACTTTTTGAATTCTACTGTATTTTAAAAAAACTTGCTGGGAATGTATTTTTCCATAAGATGTTAAGGAAAAAACCCAAACTTTTTGGCCAGCCCAATAATTGGCTTATGATGAATCTATAAACTCTAATCTCTGTAACAGATCCTTGTATAATAGCATTCTGATGGGACTCTAACTTATAAAAGTAGTTAAGAGAGTAACATGGCTGTAGCCAGCAGTGATAGTCATGGCCTGGAGCTGGGAGTGTAGCAAGTCTTATCTAAATCATATTACTGGACATGTAGGAGTAATGATCCCTTTCAGAAAAATTTAAATACTGATATTAGAGGAAAAGTGAATACATGCTGAGCAGAAAATAAAAGTAAAATAAATAAATAAAATTCTGCAGTATAGATAAAGAAAATTTTATATCATGTTTTTTTCAAAAGTAAATATTTCCCTTTGTACACATTACTTTTAATTTAGAATAATTAAAAGCCTATGAATGCAGGAGTGGGTAAGTGCAGTTTGGAGAGGAGACAATTATATTAGTCAATATCACAATATTATAAACTGTAGAAATCTTTATTTAAAAAAATCAGTTTTTTTCTTGTTTTAAGAAACAACCTGCAATGTTTTTCATACAGTCTAACATCATTACTGGTGATTTGTTTCTAAGTTAATAGGAATGCATTCTCTGGGTAGCTTCAAATTCATGTCATATACAAATGCTTTTAGCTCTTTCCTTTCTTGTCATCATGTTAATGTACCTTCATCATCCTGTGGCACTTTGTGCTTATTTAGTTTTCTTAAGTGGTCCTTAATTAACAAATGGCTTGATATCTCTTCTGTAAAGTGAGATTTAAACTATATTTTTAATGAATTTATGTTTGAAAATGGCACTTCACAGGGGAATATTATAAACCTATTATTATTCAATACAATGATTGATGAGTTTCTAAATAGAGTTTTGAATGTTACCAATGCATATTTTCATGATCAGAAAGGATAATACATAATAGGAAACTTTGAGAAGCAGAATAATTGGAATAAAAGAACATGATGATGTAATGTGATATTGGAAGGAGATCATGTGTTACTCAAAAACAGAATTAAAATGTTTTCTGTAAGCAAATAAATATCAGCTGTATTCATGAGGAAGAGACTCATATAGTATGTAATTGTTATCTAGACTATCCTCTCCTTGCTTGAAGAAAAAGAATTAAGCCACTGTATAGACACTGCTATTTACAGGGAAAACATCTTTTTTGCCCTGTCAGAATCTGTTGTTGTAGATGGAACCATCTTTCATCACCCAAAAACAACAGGCTTCAAAAACAACTTAGTTCAATCTCCTGGTCCTTTGAACAGAGTGTTTCTCTGGAATTTCAATAATTGTAGCCATGAAACAGTTGATTCCTGGAATTCGGGGAGCAAAACATCTGGATGGTGGGGTGACTATCTTAATTTACCCTGAAAAATACAAATTTTCCTATTGTAGATATATTCAATTTTGTTTCTTTATGCCCTGATATTTCTTGTACTTCTGTCTTTAAAATCTTGATGTAGTTTTGCACCTTTGGTTGTAGGGCTAATAAAACAAGATTCCAGACAGATTAATTAATTTATTTTATTAAATAGACTAGATAATTTACCATCGTAAAGACAGAGCCTGAGACTAAAACTACAAAGTAATATTTACATCTTTATTAGATACCACGTGGAGAATACCTTTATCATAAAATGTACTTTTACCCTTCATTCATTAGTCTCTTAAAATTCATTATAAAAAGTAGGTAATCAATTTAGAATAAATAAAAATTACAATATTTTACTCTAAAGCTATATAATAGTTATAATTCCATATTGATTTTTTTTAGTATTCATCATGTTTTTCAAATAAATTTAATAAGATAGAGCCATAAATTTAATCAAACACGGTATCATGGATTACAATGTCAAATGGTAAAATTTTACTTCTGAAGTCTTACAGAAAAAGAAAAATCCACAAAAACATTAGGTTTGTCAGGTCTCAGATTAGATTTTAGCCTATTTACAAGCCATTAATTTAGCCTGTTAGTATTTTATAGATGCTGACAGAAGAAAAAGATTCCTGGTTCAGAGACAAAATATTCTTAATATTAACAGCACAGCATAAGTAACAGGTAAATCCCCATGGTTTTAATAGTTTGGTTGCCCCAGAGTACCATAGGGATGAAGCAGTATTGGTCCAAATGGCAGCTGAGGAATACTCACCTTTGAGGATCCACCACCTAAGAAGCAAGCTTCCTCTTTGTCCCAAACCCAGATATTACCTTATTCCTCAAGGTTATTCTCTGAAAATCCAGACCTGAGAAATATGCCAGGTAAAGAGTTGTCAGAACCTTACATTCTTAGGCACATTCAGCAAGATATGCAGGAGCACGAGAGATCCATGAAGGAGTGTCTCTCCTCACAAGGTTTTACTATAAATATGAAATAGATTCCCTCCATGATATAGATAGATAGATAATACATATATATGATATATGTATATCTTACTCAGATTCATGAAATCAGTCACACATATTAAGTAAATAATTTTATTTTTCTTCCACATGGAAACGAATCCTACCAAATAGTCAACATGAAACTAATTTGTTATCATACCTTCACTCATTTATTGGGTTCACTCTGTGCTCCACAATGGTAATAACATAGATGAGATTTGTTCTCTCATTCAGGTAGTTGAGAGGAAGAATGTACTCCCAACGTTGGAAATGTTAACATTGCAAATTTTAACAGCTTAAATCAGTGTTGTCACTGACATCAATCTTGGGTTTTTTCTTCCTTTTCTTGGGAATAATCTTTTGGAATTGCTTTGAGTCAGATACACACATATACACATGCACATACACACAGTATTACTTGTTTTGGTCAACACACATTGTTTTCAATTAGGCAACCTCTATATACTTGATTACCCTCATTATTTACAATGTATGTCTTATAATCTCTCTAAAAGAAAAAAATGTTCCAAGAAAAATTAATTTATACCACTAATGAATTGTGTTTTTAACATAATTTAAAAGTTGAAATCCAAAGACATTTTGAGGAGGCTATATTAACCAAGAGTTTGGCCTTTAATGTATTCGTAGGTGTGGTAATACACAGTAAAATGTACAGAATCTCCTATGCTTAAAATTTTTCATCCATATTATTGCAAACATAAAAATGATTTAAAGGGCTTCCCTGGTGGTGCAGTGGTTGGGAGTCCGCCTGCCGATGCGGGGGATGCGGATTTGTGCCCCGGTCCAGGAGGATCCCACATGCCACGGAGCGGCTGGGCCCGTGGGCCGTGGCCGCTGGGCCTGTGCGTCCGGGGCCTGTGCTCCGCGACGGGAGAGGCCACAGCAGTGAGAGGCGCACGTACCGCAAAAAAAAAAAAAACAGATTTAAAAAATCAATACGACTATTTTATGATGCAAATTAGGTAGTCAATTTGCAGATTATTTCAGAAGGCAAAATTTGACTGGAGATATTCAAACCTCTGGTCATTTGTAACCCAAAGTTACGCCTTGACTGGTAAATTTTAGACTGGAACGACTTATGAAAAACACAGTTTGTGTTCATATATTTTCAGATGAATAAACCAGAAGGTTAAAGTGGACTCTTTATGGTAAAGTAGTAAATTAGAAGCAAAACTAGAAAACAATTCTTTCATTTTCCAATCTGGAGCTTTACCCAGGAATGAAATTTGGATAACTTGTGAAAATGTATCAAAATCTCAACTAAAAGAAACAGGAAAATACCGGCTTAATAAGATTAAGTTAATTAAAATAATATTACTAATAATATTGGCTAACGTTTATTGAGAACTTTCTATATGTGGAACACTACTCTAAATAATTTATGTATAAAACCTCATTTAATCTGCACAAGAAATGTATGTGCTTATTATTATCACATTTTTCAAATGAGTAATGAGGAACCCAGAGGATTTAATTTTTCCATGATTAACAATGTGGAAACATAATTGTATGTAAGTAGTATGACTTTAGAGCAATATTCTCAACTATTAAAGTGTATATTTGAGGCACAGCCTAAGACACATGCAAAATGTCAGAAAAATAGAATATGGGAAAGGGAATAAGATTAATTTTATATTTGTTATGCATGTTAGGTCTGATCTATTCTAACACAAGTGGGGAAGGCAGACAGAAATTGAGTGCTATGAATTGATGGCAAAGCTCCTACACAATGCAACTGTTCCTAAACCTGGTAGACCCAAAGGAGGGGATGTGACTATGGAAAATTGTGAGTGTAGATCCAAAATAATTTGCCCAAAATACATAATCTATCTTTGGAAGTCTCAAAGAAATTATTAGGAACCATGATGTGAAAGTAGGTGATCAGAGAAAAAAAAGGATAATATAATATGGTGATAATGATCCTACACTAATTCATGTTTTGTTAAGTATCAAACCCTAGATGATTATGAGGGTCCCTTTGATCAATGTCAGCAAAAATCACTAAGTATTCCTTCCAGGGAAAAATATAGGTCATTTTCACCAGGCACGTTAAACTAATTTTTCATCTCTAGATAAGCTCTGGTGCCTACTTTTCAATTTCCAACTATTCTTATTGATCATAGAGAAGAGGCATGATGAAATGTTACTGAGAAATGATGTATCATTTCTAATGACCAAGTCAAGCATTTCTTTAGACTTCCTCCCACCTTCACTGCCAGGCCCTCCCCCTTGGTCTCTATCTGTAACTCCCGTGTGTACATCACTTTGGGAAACATGAGTCTAGTCATCTTAATCATATCATAGACATCGGATACTTCTAGTTTGGCATTACGCTGACTTAATGGTGCCGACCTGTGAAAAGCACTTACTCTCCTACTTTTGGTTGTGTAAAAAGGTATAACAACTTAAGTTTTTGATTGTAATGATTAGTTAATGCCTTTAAAGCATTAAAGAAGTTCTAAAATGTACCGAATGATGGAGGGACAGAAATTTGTGGATGCAGCAGTTCAATTCTCTTCAGCACTTTAGGTAATAAAAACAATATTACAGATCTAATTCCTTTCTAGCATGTGGTGTTCCCAGGAAATAATGCTTTACTTACATGTAAACTATTAAGGGTAAATCATGCATTTACACTTATGTCAATAGTTTTATCAGAAGAATCTTTAAACTGTATTTGCATTTTGGGTATAATGCGAATTTTAACTTTGCTCTAAACTTATATGGGGTAATCTTTGTAGAACACTGTTTAATGAAAAAGATAGTTAAATTAGAACAACTGCACACTGCTATGAGATTTTCTTTATTATTATTATTGAAGAAGAAATGGGTAGACTCTCAAATATTATTTCTTTAAATTTTATTTAAACAACTCTTTCTTAATTCATATAGAAAATATTTTTAACTTAGAAGTCTTAGTTGAGTAGCAAGTAAATACTAGCAAATGGGGGTGCCAGTTTATTATACACTTGAACATTGCAGTACTTTACTTAAGGATTATTGTTTATTTACAAACATAACACTTTATGGAATATGGTAATCTTATTGTTGAGATAAAGTAGTTTTATATCTTACCTTAGAGTTATGGAAATTATGATGTATATTTTACTGCAGCTTAACCTACAATATGTGTCACTAAAAACTGCAGAATTTTTAAATGACGTAGATTACTTTTTAAATGCCAGTTATTTTATGCTCTTACTGGTAGAAAACACAACATACCTTGACTATGTTGGGTTAATTTCTTATTTCACCACTTTCTCTCAGACCTATTTTTCCCTTAATTTTAGCTTTCTGAATTCCTTTGTTTTGCACAAAGTATACAGGCCACACATGACCTTAAAGTTATTCAGATGATATGCTAATTCTTAATAAAATATTTAATTTATTCCAGTATTTATGCCTTCTTCTTGGTTTATATAAAGTGTGATTCCATTAAATTTTTATACTTACACAGTTACCATATCTATACATTCTCCACATAGAATATTCACCACTGAAAATACATTCTACCAGTCTGTCAGGATTCATGTATGATTATGATCTCAGAATTAATTAACCATTTAATTAATTATATACTTGCTAAGATTCTTCATATTATGTTATAGAGAATTCATTTGTATTCACATTATCTCTGTTTTTATCATTAAATTTTGTGAAGATTTGGGCCACATATAGAAAAAGTGCTTTTAATGTTTTCTAAATATGACAAGTTATAAAGTAACAATACATTTCATTAAATAATTACTTCTGAATTTAATAAAATAAAAAGCATTAACTAAAAGCTGAAAAAAGTTAATTTAATTTCTCTATCGAGATAGTAAAAACATGATTGGTTGCCAGGGGGTTAAGGATATAGGAAGGGGGGGGGAAGAATAGATGGAACACAGGGAAATTTTAGGGCAATAAAACTAGTCTGTACAATACTGTAATGGTTCATAAATTCCATTACACATTTGTCAAAATCCATAGGATGTATAACACAAAGAATGAACCCTAAACTGTGAGCCTTAGTTAATAATAATGTATTAATATTGGTTTTTTTTAAAAAATAAGTTTATTTATTCTAGGCTGTGTTGGGTCTTCGTTGCTGCGCGCGGGCTTTCTCTAGTTGCCGCGAGCGGGGGTTACTCTTCATTGTGGCGAGCGAGCTTCTCGTTGTGGTGGCTTCTCTTATTGCGAAGCATGGGCTCTAGGCATGCTGGCCTCAGTAGTTGTGGTTTGCGGGCTCTAGAGCGCAGGCTCAGTAGTTGTGGTGCACGGGCTTAGTTGCTCCACGGCATGTGGGATCTTCCAGGACCAGGGCTTGAACCCGTGTCCCCTGCATTGGCAGGTGAATTCTTAACCACTGCACCACCAGGGAAGCCCTAATATTCGCTTATCAATTGTAACAAATATATCACATCAATGATGTTAACAATAGGAAAAACTGGGCAGGGTGGGGGTTGCTGAGATGATATATGGGAACTGTATTTTATACTCAATTATTCTACTCAGTTAGTTTTAAACCTAAAACTACCCTAAAAAATAAAAGTCTTTTAATTTAGGGAAAAGCTAATTTAGAGTCAGCAAGAAACACTGGAAAAAGCAAGACTTTTGGCTTCATTCATATTTTAATTTTCTAACAATGTGGCCTTAGAATCATTTAAGTTACCTGTGCTTTAGTTTGATCATCTATAAATGAAATTAACAGTAACTACCGTAAACATTTATTTTGAGTGCTAAGCCAAATAATGTTCATAAAGCAACTAACACGGTACTGACACTAAGCAGGTGACCCGCAATTAACAGGTAGTATCAGATCTCATATAGCCACATGTTCATTCAGCAAATATTTGGTGAGTGCTTTCTGCATACCAGGCACCACTTCCTGAAATCCCTGTCTTCATGGTAAGTATGGCTTTCGTGCTCAAGAGTCTTTCATAATCTCTCATTTCTAAATAGATAAAACCCTTTACTTAAAATACGTAGAGGAAGTTTTGTTTCTTACATTGAGATTTGACTGATAGACATAGAATGGAAATTTATGTAAATTCAGGCAGGAGAGCTGCTCTGCATTCAAGTCTGTAAATAAGTATGATATTTACATATCTGTATATATGTGGATTTATATTTAATCCTATCAATATAGAAATTATAACATGTGTTATTATCTCACAAAGCTATGGGGTTAATTTGTAAATGATAATGTAAATAAGATCATGACATTATTACCATAACTTTGTATGTGTTACATGGCTAATTTGTCAGTTGCTCTGCTAGAGAAATAATTATGACATCATTGTTAGAGGGCATACACATAACAATCTAGGGAGCTCTAGTATTCATTCAATAAGATACACATAAATATAGGTATTGCTTAAAATTCATCCAGTATTGAAAATACATCAATTTTCAGACATTTTAACTATGTGTCAAGCAAAAGCTGGGAGACAGTGTCAAAGATGCTGATATGAAAAATCAAATTTAAGAAAGAGAATAATTTAACTTCTGCCTCTAATTTTTTAAAAATATTGTGCAAAAGAACTAAATCGATAGCTACATACCATACAGAAGACTCATATGTAGTCCTAACTAATAGTTCAAGGTCAAACTTTGGATCTCCAGAGCTGGGACAGTGCAGTATTTAATGCCCTTTGTGTCAGTGACATCTAGAGTTATGTTTAGTAAGAATTAGAATATCAGCAGTAGGACTTGAGATGTGGGCATTAGCTCAGAGCTACTACTGTCTGGATTAGGGAAGTATATAATATAAAGTAAGTGGTTTGATAGAAAATTTTAAAAATAGTGACAAAAATTCCCATTTTTATGGATATATTCAGATATGTATACACAGTGTGTGTATGTGATATATTTGACACATACAGAGAGTTTAGAAAGATGGTCTGACCTGCACTCAAGAAACTTACAACAAAATTAGAGATATACTATTGAAGGTAAATCAGTATTAATTCAAAGTGTCTTGTTATTAATTTAAGATGTCAAGTGACCACTAAGAAAATAATAAAAATACCTATATAGAAAAGGAAATTGGGAGGAAATCAAATTCAATTAAAAAGTAAACGAAAAGATTAACATGTATATGTGGAATCTAGAAAAATGGTATAGATGATCTTATTTGCAAAGCAGAACTAGAGACATAGATGTAGAGAACAAATGTATGGATACCAAGGGGGAAAGGTGGGGGTGGAAGGAATTGGGAGATTGGGATTGACACATATAAACTATCGATACTATGTGTAAAACAGATAACTAGTGAGAACATACTGTATAGCACAGGGAACTCTAATTAATGCACTGTGGTGACCTGAATGGGAAGGAAGTCCAAAAGGGAGGGGATATATGTATATGTATGGCTGATTCATTTTTCTGTACAGTAGAAACTAACACAGCATTGTAAAGCAACTATACGCCAATAAAAATTAATTAAAAAAAAATACAGCAATCCTAGCCACGCCAACAGGTCAGGTTCTGAAAGCCATTTGTAAGTTTTTAAAATTTCTTCTTATTTTTTGGGAATTCCCTGGTTTCCCAGTGGTTAGGACTTGGCACTTTCACTGCTAAGGGCCTGGGTTCAATCTCTGGTCTGGGAGCTAAGATCCCATATGCCATGTGGTGAGGCCAAAATAAATAAATAAAATAAAATAAAATTTCTTCTAATTTTTTATTTAAAAGAGACCTCCTAGTGATTTCAATATTGGAATTTTGTTGGTGCCTGTGAAGGTATTCATATCACTTGCAAATATGTCCAAAATCTGGGGCAGGTTTTCCTTATGTACTGTGGTATCTTAGAGGCTATGTCACCCCCTCATCAGGACTGACAAGATAAAACAGATCAAGAAGGAAATAATCTCTGTCACTGGATTAGAACTCATTGACCTTGTTTCTTAGTAGTATTTTGTGGAATCTCTTACCTGCTAGACCCGTTGAATTGCCAGTCTACCTATACTGTGTATCTGGTATCTGAGGACTATTGGGCACTATCAGTGTGTGTATTATCTCCAGACTCCTCCTTTTAAATGGATAAAAGTTTTCACTCTTATTAGATCAATTTGCTAATCAACCCACACATTGTGTTGTGACAATTTGTGATATTTTTTTCCACTGACAATATCTAAGCAATAAATTTAAAATAATTGAAAAAAATTTTTTTAAAGTAAACAAAAAGAAAATGAGGAAATTAAGGAACAAAAAGTATATAAGACAGGTAGAAAAAATAACAAAATGACATAAATAGGAACTTTCATATTAGTAATTGCTTTAAAATAAATGGGATAATCTTTATCAAAATGAAAAAGTTGGCTGAAAGGGGTTAAAAAAACCTTGATCAAATTATTAGCTCTCTAAAAGAAGCTTACTTTATATGCAAAGGTAGAAATAGGTAGAAATTGAACAAATGAAAAAGTCCATGAAAATATTAACCCAAAGTGACCTCGGATGAATATACTAATATCAGACAAAATAGATTCTAAGTCAAATATAGTTACAAAAACCAAAAGGATATTATATACTGCTAAAAGAGCCAGTCCATAAAGAAGATATAACAGTTCTAAACATGTACCCACTTAATAAAAGACCACCAAAGTATATGAAGCAGAAATTGACAGAATTGAAGGGAGAAATGGACCATTCTAAAATAATAATTGGAGACTGCAATGTTCCACTTTCAATAATGGACTGAACCAGTAGACTGAATAGCAGTAAGGAAGCATGAGGACATGAAAACACTACCAACTAACTAGTCCTACCAAATATTTACATAACACTCTACCTAACAACAGGATACATATTCTTCTTAAGCATACATAGAACATTCTCCAGGATATGCCATATGTTATCTCTCTGTCTCACACACATGAATGGAATGAAACTCAAAATCTATAACAGTAGAAACACTTGAAAAGTTCACAAATATGTCAATATTAAACAATACACTTTTAAACAATAATGTGTCAAAGCATGAATAAAAAGAGAAATTAGAAAATCGTAAAATGAATGAAAATTAAAGCATATGCCGAATCTTATGGAACATAGCAAAATAAGTGTTTAGAGATAAATCCATAGCTGTAAATGCCAACATTCAAAAAAAAAGAATGATCTTAAATCAGCAACCTAACTTTATACCTTAAGAATCTATAAAAAGAAGGGTGAAATTAAAACCAAAGCCTATAGCAAAAAAATGAAATAATCAAGGTAGATATAAATGAAATGGAGACTGGAGCAGTAGAGACAATCAATGAAAGCAAAATTTGGTTCTCTGAAAAGGTCAACAAATTGATGTGCCTTTAGCTAGATTGACTAAGAAAGTGTGAAGATTCAATTCCCTAAAATCAGAAATGAATTTATAGACATTACTACCAACTTACAGAAATTAAAAGGATTATAAGAGAATTCTATAAAGAATTGTACACCAACAAATTAGATATCTAGATGAAAAAGAAAAAAATATACAGAAAACACAAACTACCAGAAGTGACTCAAGAAGAAATAGAAAATGTAAACAGACCTATAACAAGTAAAACAATTGACTCGGTATTCAAAATTCCCAGCAAAGAAAATTCCAAATTCCAGGAATATATGGCTTCATTAGTCAGTTTTTTCAAACATTTAAAGAAGAATTTATACAAGTATTTCTCAAACATTTCCAATAAATGGAAGAGGCCAGCATTACCCTGATATCAAAGCCAAACAAAGACCACAAAAACAAAAATTACAGACAAGTATCTTTATGAATATAGAAACAGAATTCCACGGTATAATACTAGAAAACTGAGTTTAGAAGCATGTTAAAAGGATTGTACACCACAATCAAATGGCATTTATCCCAGGAATACAAGAATGATTCATTGTAAGACATATAATCAGTGTAATACATCACACCAATAGAATAAAAGATTAAACACACACACACAATTACTCCCACTGAAGCAAAAAAAGAAAAAAAAGTTGACAAAAATCTAATACCTATTATGAGAAAAACGCACAGTACGTTAAGAATAGAAGAGAACTTTCTCAACTTGATAACATCAAGGAAAAACTCACAGCTAAGTTAGTCTGATGAAAAACTGAAAGTTTTTCTTTTGTGGGTTGTATTATGCTCCTGAAAAAGACATGTTGAAATCAGAACCCCTTATACCTGGAATGTAATCTTACTTGGAAACAACATATTTGCAGATGTAATTAAGATGTAAGTAAGTAAGGATGAGGTTATAATGGAGGAGGGTGTGCTTGTTTCTTCTGATAATTGAAGTATAGTTGATTTACAATTTGTGCTACTTTCTGGTGTACAGCAAAGTGATTCAATTATGTATACATATATATTTTTCAGATAATACAATCTTTTTCAGATTCTTTTCCATTATAGTTTATTAAAAGATATTGAATATAGTTCACTGTGCTCTACAGTAGATCCTTGTTGTTTATCTATTTTAGATATAGTAGTTTGGATCTGCTAATCCCAAATTCCTAATTTACCCCTCCCCACCCTTTTTCCCTTTGGTAACCATAAGTTTGTTTTCTATATCTGTGAGTCTGTTTCTGTTTTGTAAATACGTTCATTTGTATCATTTTTTAGATTCCACATATAAGTGATATCATATGATATTTGTCTTTTTTCTGTCTGACTTACTTCACTTAGTATGATAATCTCTAGGTCCATCCATGTTGCTGCATATGGCATTATTTCATTCTTTTTTTGGCTGAGTAATATTCCATTGTATATATATACTGCTTTTTCTTTATCCATCCATCGATGGACACTTAGGTTGTTTCCATGTCTTGGATACTGTAAATATTGCTGCTGTGAACATTAGGGTGCATGTATCTTTTCAAATTAGAGTTTTCTCTGGATATATGTCCAGGAGTGGGATTGCTGGGTCATATCGTAACTCTAATTTTAGTTTTTTAAAGAACCTCCATGTTGTTCTCCAAAGGGGCTGTACCAATTTACATTCCCACCAACAGTGTAGGAGGTTCCTTTTTCTCCACACCCTCTCCAGCATTTATTGTTTGTAGACTTTTTATGATAGCTATTCTGACTGGTGTGGGGTGATACCTCATTGTAGTTTTGATTTGCATTTCTCTAATAATTAGCGAGGTTGAGCATCTTTTCATGTGCCTGTTGGCCATCTGTATGTCTTCTTCGGAGTAATGTCTATTTAGGTCTTCTGCCCATTTTTTGATTGTATTGTTTGTTTGTTTTGATATTGAGCTATGTGAGCTGTTTGTATATTTTGGAAATTAGTCCTTTGTTGGTTGCACTGTTTTCAAATATTTTCTCTCATTCTGTAGGTTGTCTTTTCATTTTGTTTATGGTTTCCTTTGCTGTATAAAAACCTTTAAGTTTAATTAGGTCCCATTTATTTAATTTTGCTTTTATTTATTTTGCCTTGGGAGACTTACCTAAGAAAACATCACTACAATTTATGTCAAGAATGTTTTGTCTATGTTCTCTTCTAGGGGTTTTATGGTGTCATGTCTTATATTTAAGTCTTTGTAGCCATTTTTATTTTATTTTTGCGCACGGTGTGAGGGAGTGTTCTAACTTCATTGATTTGCATGCAGCTGTCCAGCTTTCCCAACACCACTTGCTGATGAGACTATCTTTTCTCCATTGCATATTCTCACCTCCTTTGTTGAAGATTAATTGGCTGTAGATGTGTGAATTTATTTTTGGGCTCTCTATTCTGTTCCATTGATTTATATGTCTGTTTCTGTGCCAATACCATGCTGTTTTGAGTACTGTCACTTTGTAGTATTGTCTGAAGTTTAGAGAGGTTATGCTTCTAGTTTTAGTCTTTGAGTAAGGTGTACTCTTAATCTAATAAGACTAGTAATCTTATAAGAAGAGTGGAAGAGACACAGATACACAGAGAGAAGACAATGACGTGTAAAGACACACACAATCAGAGGGAAGACAGCCATTCAGCAATAGAGGAAGAGATTGGAGTTATTTTGTTGCATCCAAGGAACATCAAGGATTGCCTTTAACCATCAGGAGGTAGAACAGAGAACATGGCCCTGCCATGATACCTTGATTTGGACTTCTAGCCTCTGGATATGTGTGAGACTACATTTCTGTTGTGTCAAGCCACTCAGTTTGTGGTGACTTGTTATAGCAGACCTAGGAAATGAAGACAACCCTTAAGATCAAGAAAAAGACAAAATTTCTCATTCTTATCAATTCTATTTAATATAGCACCAGAAGTTCTTACCAGAACAATTAGGCAAGAAAATAAGAAATAAAAGGCATCCTAACTGGAAAGAAAGAAGTACAACTACATCTAATTTTATATGACATGATCCTAAAAATCCTAAAAAATTCACAGAAAGAAAGCATTAGAGCTAAAAAATGAATTCAGCAAATTTCTAGGTTTAATATCAATATGCAAAAATCAGTTGTATTTTTTTACATGAGCAATAAACAATCTGAAAAAGAAATAAAAGAAATGATTCCATTTGCAATAACAATAAAAAGAATAAAATACTTAGGAATTAGTTTAACCAAGGAGCCGTTAAGACTTATACACTGAAAACTACAATATGTTCCTGAAGAATACTTAAGAAAATCTAATAAATGAAAAGATGTCTCATGTTCAAGAATTGGAGAACTTAATATTTTAAGATAGAAATTTTGCCCAGATTGATCTACAGGTTTAATACAATCCCCATTAAAAAAACCAAAAAACAAACAAACAAACAAAAAACGATGGCTTTTGTTTCAGAATTTAAAAAGCTGACCCTCAAATTCATAAAATTTAAAATAAAATAGCCAAAAAATAACCTCTTGAAAACAAAAGTACAAAGTTAGAAGATTCACACATCCACATCCTGATTCCTAAAGTTACTACAAAGTGACATTACTCAAAACAGCATGGCTCTGGTATAAGGACAGACATATAGAACAATGGAATAGAATCAAAAGAACGGAAATAAATTCATATGTCTGTGGTCATTTCATTTTCAGCAAATGGACAACACTATTTAATGGGAGAATAGACTCTTCAATAGATAGTACTGGAAAAACTTCACATCCACTTGCAAAAGAAATAAGGAGGGACCCTATCTCAGATCATGTATAAAATTAACTAAAAAAGAATCAATGACTTAAATATGAGATAAAACTTGAAGGTTTAGAAGAAAACATGGGGGTAAGTCTGTGTAACCTTGGATTCAGCAACAGTCTTAGATATGACACCGAAGCACAAACAACAAAAGAGAAAATAGCTAAACTGGACTTCATCAAAATTAAAAACATGCATAAACAGACACTATCGAGAGAGGGAAGAAAACCTGCAGAAAGAGAGAAACTATTTGAAGATCATATAGCTGATAAGGTCTAGTATCCAGACTACATGAAGAACCCATATAACTCAACAATAAAAAGACAATAAATGGGTACAGCACTTATATAGAACTTTCTCCAAAGAAGATAAACAAATGGCCGACATGAAAATATGAAAAGATATTAAACATCATTTGACATTAGGGAAATGCATATCAAAACCACAATGAAATACCACTCCATACCCACTAGAATGGCTATAATTTAAAACAAAACAGGGCTTCCCTGGTGGCGCAGTGGTTGAGAGTCCGCCTGCCGATGCAGGGGACATGGGTTCGTGCCCCGGTCCGGGAAGATCCCACATGCCGCGGAGCGGCTGGGCCCATGAGCCATGGCCGCTGAGCCTGTGCGTCCGGAGCCTGTGCTCCACAGTGGGAGAGGCCACAATAGTGAGAGGCCTGCGTAACGCAAAAAATAAAATTAAAAAAAATAATAATAATAAATAAATAAATAAAACAAAAAAACAGAAACTAAGATATGTTGGTGGAAATGTGGAGTAATTAGAAACTTCATACATTGTTAATAATAATGTAAAATAGTGCGGCCACTCTAGAAAAGTTTGATTTCTCAATAAATGAGACATAGAATTACTGTACAACACAGCAATTTTTCTTCTAGTATATACTTTAAAGAATTGTAAGCTTTTGTTGATACATTTATACAACAATGTTCAAAGCTACACTATTCACAATAGCCAAAAGGTAGAAACAACACAAATATTAATCAACTGACCAATGGATAAACAAAATGTAGCATAGTATATAATGGAATATTATTTAGCAATAAAAAGGGGTGAAATACTCCTACTTCCTACAACATGATGACCCCTGAAAACATTATGCTAAGTAAAAGAAAATAAACGTCAAAGGGCAAATATTGTATGCTTCCGTTTATATGAAATTTGTATAAAAGGTAAATTCATGAAGACAGAAAGCATATTAGTAGTTATCAACAGGTAGTGGTAGGGAGGAGTAGTGAATAATTGCTTAATGGGGTTGAGGTTTCTATTTCATGTGATGAAATGCTTTGGAAATAGGAACTATAGTAATTTCAGAGCACCCTTCCTGATAAAAAAATATGACAGAGTTTCTAAATTGTAATCATCCAGTTCTTCTTCTCTCAAAACTGCTACATTAGACTGCATGTTTTTTAATCTTACAGGCCATCTTATATTTAACAAACTTTCTATGAATAATTTGATTTTCTAGCACATTGTCACCGTAATTTTTTTAAATTTAGCTGGATGTTTAGTAACTCCATTTTTCATTCATCCTAGTTAATTGATTTCAACTATTCTAACTATAAATTCCTTTGTTAACCTTTGACACATGTAATTTCTTTTCTTAAATATAATCTGTGAATTATCATCATAATTCCTCAATATTGAATTATATCAAATATGATTATTGGGATAAACTATAAATTTTAAATATTGAAAAATCAGAGTCATCAGTTTTAAAACTGTCTTGTGAAAGAGTCATAATTAATATTCTATTTCAAAGGCACATAGAGGGGTAAATGATAAAAAAGAGATATTTTGTTTTATGAAGTCTAAATATATTACTCATGTGGATAAAGATATAGACTCTTCAAGAAAACAGTCACAGATGGAAAGCAAAATAAATATTCTCTAATATTAACATACAGTCCTCTTTGCGTTTCTCTGAGAGCATATTCAGTTACCATATCAATTAATGTGTTTGCTGTCTTTGAAATATATTTATATATATGGTACTATCAACCTGGGAGAGCATTCAGTGAACAGCTGAATCTACCTTCTCAAATTACTATATTATGAAAGTGTACAACATATTTTACTGTAATTTCTTTGAAGCAGTTTTTATTATTATGGTGTAGTCAAGAAATAACAATTAATCACCAATGTAGAGAATGATCTTAAACTAGTAAATAGTGGTATGTCTCTTTCCTGAAGGAGTATGTGATTTATGTAACTAGGAAAGCAATTTTTTTTCATTACTACAAAAGCTTCATGATCTGTATTCACTTGTGGAGAGTAGAAAAGTTTTCCTATATTAATACTTTCTTTTGAATAAAAGTTTAAATTTATTAAAGGTGTAAGACAGTACAGGGGATTGATATTTTTCCACGCTGAGCTACTTGAAAAATAATATATAAATATATATTGTTTCTTCTACTCCTACATATAGTAGGTACTTGGTCATTTAAACTAGCATTTTAAGATTGCTCTCCAAGTAGATAATTGTTCCACCAACTGTTCTTTTAAATGTGCTCACAGGAATTGAAAGACTGAAGGTAACAAATTACACTTTTAAATAAGGTTTATACCTGATATACATTCAAATATATACATTCAGGAAAATCATGACTCCTTTAGATATTGGAAATGTAACCCAAATTAAGTTACGTTAAAAAAATAATCAATAAACTTTAAAAACTGATTTGTTTTCATTATATCATGGAAGAACAAAGGTTGATACCATTGTTTTCAAGCAAAACTGGATCCGGGGCTTAAAAGTGATTATCAGAACCATCTTTGTTGTCCCTTCTTCCAGCTCTTCTCTTTTGTTGTTCTCATTCTTTAACACTCCACAAATGTCCTGTAAGAAACAACAACCTGAGCAATGAAGAGAAAACAGAGTCATGTTTTTTTGATATCATAATTTCAGAGTCCAGAAGTTTTCTCTCATTGATTTTAGCAGAAAATTTTTTGGAAGGAGTTGTCTGACATCTTTTGTTTTGTTGCCCCCAGGATACTGCTTTGTGGAGGTAATTAGGAGAAAACTGGTGGGCTGAGGTCTGTTATTTGAAGAAGGAGTAAGGGTAAAAATTTTGCAAAATATTATTCTGCATAAAAATTAATATTATAAGGATATATAAAAAAAGAATATATACACACACACACACATACAAAACCCACTTAGATTGATGAGTCCTATTGTCTTTTTTTTTCTCATATACAAGATGAGCTAGTATACATATACTAAAAGTCCCTAAGAGAATTGAGGAAAGGAAATGTGAATATGGGTCATAATTTACTATGCACTGAACTTGCATGTTTATTCCCTATGAAAAACTGAACAACTATTAGTGAGGCTCAAGAATTATTTTTTATATAAGTATTTCTTAGAATAGGACCAAAGAAACCAATGAGCATATTAGGGCATAAGAGCAGCCCTTTAATCCATTCTTTAAATTCATAGAACTTCGGATCTAGAAAAGAATATACAGATCATTTATCCCAAATAACTTCATTTACAGATGAGAATGTTGATTCTTAGGTTAAATAATTGTCCAAAGTCACACAAGAGATGATAAGCAGTCACAACTAAAATCCTGTTAGTTTCTTTATTTAGGAAGCTGCCATCAAGACTTGCAGAAATTATATGATTTACCCTAAGAAGGAAATAATGCCTTAAGGAACCAGGTACAGTCCTCATCTAATTGTGCACATTTCAGACATGAACAGGTATAGGCTGTTGCTCTGTCAACTGTTATCTCTCTATCACCACCAGTTCGAGCTCCAATCTTTTGCCCCAGAGATCTGCCAAAGGAAAAGTTGATTGTTAACAAGAAAAAAATCCTCCAACTGGCCGAAAGACAGGATAAAATCCTCCAACTGGCCGAAAGACAGGATAAGGAAATCATATAAATATTGCCGGCATTAAAACCAAAGCCAGATCAAGAGCCAAATAACACTGATATGGTTGAAAGATGAGCAAAATGATATCTCTGTTTTATAAATAAAACTTTTATCCAACATGATACTTTTCAATAATCTCCCAGGTGACTAGCAAAATGGTAGCTATTTAATTGTCCTTGCTGCTATGCTAAGTGTTTGTTTCTCATTCTAACCCTAGTCATGTAAACATTTAGAAATTCTGAAGGAAAATGAAAGACAGTGTCTCATCTGATCTAGATAGATTAAAAACAAACAATGAAGCACAATTCTAATGGTTTTCCTTGCATATCCTACAGTATTTTTGTTAAATAATTGTTTTTAAAAGTAGTCATTCACCGCTTCCTATACTCTAAATAATGTCACTTTTGTCTTTACCTTAATGTAACCACTAATTAGGTATACATGTAGCATGAATAACTCATTATAGAGAAAAATATCAATTTTAAGTGAAAATTGTACTCATGGATTAAAAGTAATATCAATATTAGCATTGATTGCATGCTTACTGAAACTGATGTTTTATATTAAATATCTCAGGAATTATTTAATTATCACAATGTCGTTTAAAGATTACTTAGTTATTAATAGGCAGAAGCAAGATTTGAATGATTGTTTAATTCAAGAACCCAAACTATTAGCCATTACACTATAACTTATACAAAACAATAGGTTCTATAGGGGAAAATCATTAAAATTCTTAAGAAACAAAATAATAGAAAAAATTACAAAAATTAAAATGACAGATATATAACTAAGTACAGCATTCATGGCATATTCTACTTTGAGTAAGTACATAGATGAAAATGCTTTAATTCATATATATTTGAATAAAAATATGCATCAGTAAAATTATATCACATCAAATCTTTAGAATCAAAAGAACATGAGAAATAAGAAAGTGTACATTTTAATATAGGTTTAGTGATTTATTTGAACAGGATTTATGATTATTAGAGACAATATTGTTGATCAAATTGATGATATTATAAAATGTATTACTCTTTTCAGTCTTACTTTGATGAAAATCAATATGTAATATAAAGAAATTTTGGAATTTGAGATTAAGGAATTGTGTAATAATTTACTGCAAAGCCCCAAAATAATGAGTTTTCATGGATATGGTTTCAGAAAACAGTGATTCAAAATTAATTGAAAAGTCAGTGATTTAATGAGAGTAAAATATAGTTTGTAAATTCCTTCCATATTAAATTGATGTCATGTTAAAATCAAAATGAGACATTTGGTCATATTTCATGTAAAATTACATCCCTTTAAGAATATATTATATTAGACCTGTTACTCTTATATAAAATAAAACTTGATTCTCAGATACATACTACTTAAATTTGATTAAAAGAAAATATGTAATTTAAAATTTTGTTTTTTACTTAGAGACTCTAAAAGAATATATTTATAAATAAACTTTGAAATATTAAATTGTAATTTTTTATTTTGACAAAGTATCATTTGTTCCTCACCCCATGTCATTTCTATCAGTCACACACCAAAGTCCACCACTGTCAAGTTTTCTCTATATTTTCAGTTTAAGGCCTTTTATTACAAATATGTCATTTTAGTTGATTATATTTTTAATTAACATATATATACTTTTTATATAATTCCATGCCAAAGCATACACTTTGTATTTTTCTCATTACAGTGCAATATTATATATAAAAACACTATGGTCAAATCTTCTTTAGGTATAACATAGTCTGTGCTATTCCAAATAGAGTGATAATTGTGTTTGTTTTTATATATCATTATATATAGTTATGACTAACTTCCAATGCCATCAGGGAAGTTGATATTTTAAGATAGGAGCCATTTGGAACTTTGCATCCAAGCTTAATGACAAAATGTTCCTGGAAAATTTCCAAATTACCTCTTTCCTCACAGAACACACCTTATGTGATTTTTAAGTTCAAAATTTCTGGCACTAATTTGTCTAACAAAAAGAAAACATATAGATTTAAAAAAACTATTATTGAAATGTTGCTTAGACTATATCCTGTATAATAGGGATCCAGTGTGAAAAAATAATAAATTTATGAAAGGATATTTGAATGCACAATAAAGAATACTTATTCCTGTGCTTTTATAACTAAGAATGGAACTCCAGATACATTAGAAAATGTCCAAGTAAAGCATCTAAAATACAGTAAGCATGCCAAATTAAAAACATATTGAGATGTTAACGACTAAGAATTCCAAGTATTCTGATCAAGGCATAGAAGTTGCATATATGATTATCACCATTAAAAGTATACAAGACTGGAAGAAAACATAAACAAAAACTGGAAGCTTTTTAATTAAAAGCTTGGCAGGACAATTTTAGTGAAATGAAAAGAATAAGACATTCAATACACCAGAACATCAAAGTTTCTAAGAGAAATAACCTAGAGAAAGTTCTCAGGCTCAATAGAAGAAACTGAAAACAATAATAAAATTATAAGATCCAAAGTTCAGACTACTTTCCACTTACTCATTCCTCTATCAACATTCTGACTCATGAGAGATTCAGTAACCAGAAAAAGTGAGTCATTCCATTCTGTCAGAATAGTCTGTATTACATTGAAACACAAAAAGTGACAGAAATGTCTTTGAAGTATACAGTGATGCACTCTAAATGAGGTTAAATAAATCTTGACATGCTAGATTATTAGAAATATCAGTGCTAGAGGTAGCATTACATAAAAATTTTGCATTAGGTGCTTTTAAAGAAACCTTCAATTAATTTGACCAACCTAATCAATTTCCTTTATTTCTCAATAACAGGTTTCTAAAGTTCGAAAACAAATAGAATGCAAAAGACTTCAGAATTTGTTTTGAGGGGCATACTACTGGTTCTAAAATTGAGTAACTATTATTTTCAATACTTGGCTGTCTTGTTCCAGCATTTCTCAGTCTATGCTCTCTTTAATATAATTTTATGTTTTAAACTATCTCATTCTTGGGACAGATTTCTGCATTTCTTTACAATTCCTTCTCATTCTTGTGATTGCAAACACTAAATCATTTCTACATTCTCATGTGACTTTTTAAACTTAGACACTGGAGGCGAGCTTTGGCTTCTCTTCCCCACCCCCCAATCTCCAAAATCCAGTCTGTTATAAAATCTCATAGTCCATCCATTCATTGCCCCTGAAACCAACATCCTTCCTTTGATTTCCACTCTCCTAGTTTAGGGTCTCATTGACATTTGCCTAAAATCTAAAAGGCTGCCCAAATAGACTCCCAGGTTTCAGTTTCCTCCATTATATTCAAGAAATCTGATCCATCTTAATTAAATCAGCTCTGCTTATATTCCACCCTTCTAACCAAGATCCATGTTTTCCTTTATATAATTATTAGAATGTATTTAGCATTCTTTGCAATCTAACCAAGATTAGCTAAATTTACCCCTTCCCATATCCTGAAAACACAGTCTATATTTCAAACCTGCAATATTCCTACAGATAACTTTGTACTTTTCTATATCCATGCCCAAGTTGTTTTCCGCACATATATTTCTCCTTATTTTGTGTGTGTGTGGGGGGGGTGTATCCTCTATTTCTTAATTAAATGTTATTTCAATCATGATGTCTTTCAAAACCTTATATCAGAATGAATCAACATAGGTCTGGCTTATTCTTCTTTGAATTCTGATTTCCTTTTGGTTTGGTAAAGTAAGTACAGCATGTATTAAATAAAAGAATGTTTTGTGAATTGATATAAACATAAGTTAACATAAGCTATTTGGTACTCAAATCACCAACTCAGGATGGAATACAAATAATTTTCTATTAACTCTCATCAAAGTTTAAGTTTCATAGAGCAAACCATTATTAAGCTCAACTATTAACGATACTAACCTACGCAGCCAATATTTTTAAGTAGCATTCTAACTTTTCTTTGTTAAAAAATGACATTAGCTTTAAAAAGTGAAGTTAATTAAAATGGAAAATGCATAATGATAAAAAGGCCTTATTTTTTAATAATTCTACCATTAATTAACCACAGTTTTTACTTTTAAAAAGATAATCTAGACATGTTTTATATCCATATAAACATGCACATTTAAAAGATAATTTAGCCTATATTACTAATATTTTCTTTATGACACAATGTAGCTATTTTAGTAGCTACTTTGAATTACTCTGAACGTGTTATCAACATTTTCTGAACCAAGACTCTCTGTTTGGACATTAAAGTGATTTTGGATTTTAAAAGCATTATTATAAATAAGGTAGCCATGGAAATTATAGTGCAAACTGAGATGCTTTTGAAAATAAAAATGGTGTGTATTCATATTCACTTTAATTATAAACAATATTATAATGAATAACATAACAAACATTTTTCAGGTAAACCACACCTATTTTTATTGTCACTTCCTAAAGTTTGAACTGCTATGTCAGAGTATAAATATTTTTTTAAGTCTTCAAACTGCATGTACCTCCAAAGGAGTGTCAGTATGCTATATTCTGTTACCAGCAATAAAAGATAGTAAATGTTCCCTGTACTCTCAACAGGCTGGGGGTAGTTTTCTACAATGTTACAAGTTTAACAAAGGAATTATGTCACAATGTAAACTTGATTTTCATTTCTTTGTATACTAGTCAGGGAGAACATCCTTTCACATATTATCTTGGCCATTTGTATTTCTTCTGTAAATTTTTAAAAGCCTAGGAAAGTCATGGTTTGTTTTTTATTTAATTTTTTGTTTTGTTTTTTATGGATGATTTCTGGCCACATGAGTGCTTGAAGACAATTGAGAACTACTATAAAGTAGTCACAAACTAATGTGATTTGAGATTTATCTTCAGCAGTACTTAAGGTTGGAAACATAAAAAATATAAAAATTCTTGAAAATATAACATTTAATAACTTACTGATGATAGGATGATAGGATAATTAAGGGTTATAAGATAAATATAGGATGATGGGGAAATTTATTTTTTAATTTACTGTTATATAATTTAAATAAAAATAATAAATGCATTAACAAAAGTTTTTCTGTATACATATTATATATGGTCAGATTGATTCAGTATTTTATATGTCAGAATATATGCTAATATAATTTTGAGCCAGGTTACAGTAGCTGCATTTGTAAAGAACATTGGTTGATTTACTTTATAATTTGTTCTTTGTTATATTTTTTGTAAGAACGTGAGTCAGGAAGTCATCTGCCTTCTGATAAACAAGAATAGAACAGAAAATGTCAATTTTGTGAGCAAGAATGAGTACCAAGCTGTTCCCTAAAGGACAATTGAATTATTTTCAAAAATTATTTGTTGATAGTATGAAATGAATAGATTGTACTCTGACCAAAGAAGCATTTTAAGCTGGAAAAACTGAGCTGAGTTATTGGTAGGAATATCTGTGAGGATTCAGTCAAACTGAGAAACAAATTAATTATAACTTCTCATTATATCAGTGGCTAAACTCTAAAGTTTACTCTGTCTCTTGTATGATATGGATGTCAAAGTCAAAGGTGAATCAACTAGTTGTAATTATAATTAGGTTTTTACATATTTACATTTTTTAGTATTTGACCTAAATATTATTTGGAGACTAACAGTCTATCTCAAACAGTCCTTTTCCTCTATAATTAGATTAATATTGAGATTCTGTAGTCAGATCGAGTTAAATAGTTACAACAAGTTTTTTTTTTTTAATGCAGCTGAATTGCTGTTCAAATCATTGTGATGACTACTAATTGCTTGGGGACAGATATCTAAATAAATGTCAAATTAACCATATAATTATTCTAGCTGAATATGTAATGGAGAGAAACTGAATATATTTTAAATTGAACTATCTTAATTATGTATATTTGTGCCCCATGCCTTTGCAACAATGCAAAGAAAAGGCAACTATAAACATTCCTAAATTGTTTATGGTCGAAGAACACTGTTCCAAAATATTCTGAGAGGTAATGGAAAAAAGTATTGTCATGGAATATCACATTTTGTTCAACATTGCATTTGCTATAAAATGTCTTGCTGTCATGGACAGTAAAACCAAACTTGATATTCAGAACTATAGCTTTATGAGAGGTAATCAATCAATTAATTCAAATATGATTGAGTTCAATTAAACATGGTTGACACAATTGTGTTAAATACACACATCACTTCTGAGGACATATTACAGTGAGTTTGTTCTTAGTCCTCCTATGTCAAAATATTTTCACATATTCTGTAAATTCAGTAACTTAATGATTAAGTTGCTATTTGTTTTAATTGTTCTACCTGAAGCATTTAGAAAATATCAAATTTTCTCTTTCTGTGGATGTCTTCTTCATCTTTCTAGTGTAATCTGTAAATCTATGTAAGTAGTTTTTTCTTTTATCCTCGGTATATATTTCAGAATACAATAACCTTAATTATCTTTCTAATATTATTTAGTTATAATGAGAACAGTCAGCTGTCTTATGGATCATCTGTTGGTAACTCAGCTATTTAAGTATCATGTATGACATGTATGACATTGTATGACATCAAAATTTTAGATGGAATCTTAAATTTCTTGAAATACAATAGAGGATTAGGACATACTTAGAAAGTTTGATTCAGAAATGTATTTTGGATAAATTTTGATAAATATATATTGAGGTAAATAAAGATGATATAAATATAGAAACAATATTGTTTGGTATTTAAAATGTTGAGAAATGTGCATGTCATATGTATCTTCTGATGATGTGACGTTCATCCTCATTGGAATATTAGTTTCAAATTTCAAATAAGAAACCAAACCATCCAGAACAATAGTTAAATTTCAGAGTGTTATATTTTGCCCATGATCTTGTTCTCTAATAAATTGGGATATAATCATTCATCTATTATTTACCATACTGTGTTGACCAACTAATATGAGCCAGGCTCTTTCTAAGTACCGAGGACACAGCCATGTACAGAACAGAAACATCATACCTCTTCTCATAGCATTTTTTTGCAGAATGATGATGTCCCAGTAAAAAAAAGTATACAGAGTAATGTCACAGCAAGAAAAAACAAAAACAAAACCCCTAAATTACATTAAAAGCTACAAAAGAATAGCAACAAAAAAGCTAGCTCTCAATTAGTTAGGGGTTCTCTGTTGATGACCATTAATGACAAGAATGAGAAGAAATTGTGTGCAAGGCGTTTGCCTCATCGGTTTCAGGTATTTTTCTTATCCTTTCTTGGTTCCACTGTGTTTAACAAGTGGATCGCTGCAGGTTCCACCTGGGACCAGTGAGTCTGTCATACAGAGTGAAGTGAGTCAGAAAGAGAAAAACAAATACGGTATGCTAACACATATATATGGAATCTAAAAAAAAAAAGGTCATGAAGAACCTAGGGGCAGGACGGGAATAAAGATGCAGACCTACTAGAGAATGGACCTGAGTACACTTGACGACACTGGGACAAAGTGAGAGAGTGGCATGGACATATATACACTACCAAATGTAAAACCTATAGCTAGTGGGAAGCAGCCGCATAGCACAGGGAGATCAGCTTGGTGCTTTGTGACCACCTAGAGGGGTGGAATAGGGAGGGCGGGAGGAAGGGTGATGCAAGAGGGAAGAGATATGGGGATATATGTATATGTATAGCTGATTCACTTTGTTATAAAGCAAAAACTAACACACCATTATAAAGCAATTATACTCCAATAAAGATCTTAAAAAAAAAAAAAGGCACTGGTTTGTAGGAGATTGGGAGATGGAAGAATGGAAAATCACAGGTATTCTCTTTGTCACTGGTATCTCCAGGAGTTGCTCTATGCTCTGTGTCTCTAGCTGCCAATGGAGAACGGATTCCTACAGAGTTCCAGCTCTCTCTAAGCAGCTTCTCATATAGCTGGGGTACATCAGCCCCCAAAAGGTCCAGGCTTCTTGGTCCAGTTTCCACATATTCTCCCATTGTTCCTTTAGCTCATGATTAGTCACTGTCTCCTTGCCAGTATAGGAGTGTTCAAGCCATTCTCTGTCTTGTTAGCTATTCCATCCCACATTACCAATTTCTTATATTGATGTTCTTATTTTAAAATCCTATAGGTTTTTTTTTCTGTTTTTCTGAATTAAACCTAAATTTATATTAGTTAAAATACTGATTCTTAGGAAAACCTGTAGAGTAAAAGTGATTCTTAATTTTGTTCAGTGTTAGAGTTTTAATATTTTGCTTCATTTTGTTTTAAAAGTGTAAGTAAGAATTCCTAATTTCTTTTGAAATGCCTTTGGTTATAGTAAAGGTTACTTGACTTGCTCCACATTAAAATAACCCTGTGTAAATGGGTGAGTGAAATTTTCATTAAATGGGATCTTGTGGTGGAAATCTCAAGAACTTCTTTCAGACAGAGACACTATATTATGTAACCATAAAATGATAATGAAAAACTTAAAACATGAGGACATATTATAACTTGAAATGCATGCCAATTATAATTTTATAGGTTTTCTATGGTACAAATTCTGTCTAGACCCTCTTATTTATTGTTTACACTTTTGGCATCTAGTATATTTTTCTCTTTGTGACAAAACCAATAAAGGAAAAGATAAGTGAGGTAATAGATGAGTCCAAAATGAATTGTATGCTCTATATTTTTTGTCTGTTTTAAAGCTACAATTGGGAGATGCAGTTGGTATGAGTACTTTTTATTTTGTTCAGTTTTCCTAATGGCTTTATTTTTTTGTCTGTAGAACTAAACTTTCTTATTTTAGCATTAATATAGACTCTAACAATATATTTTCAGTAATTAGCTATAAATTAAAATACTAAATCAATGAGAATACCAAAATATGGAAATAAACATTATATTCACCAAAGTGTGACAAGAAAGAAAGGGAGTTAATCAGGATGAAGGATGACTGTTTTCCATCAAGTAGCAAATAGGTGATTGTTTTCTCAGTAAAGGTATATCATTCAAAATTTATTGACCCATACATGATTGGTGGGAATGCAAATTAAGGGTACTTTGGCAACATCTAGTGACATTACACAGTTACATTTTTTTAAATTTAGTAGTCTTACTTCTAAAAATCAATTCTAAAAACACCTTAAAATATGATGAGCTATTATTAATTTTAGAACTATTAGCAATAACAAAGATGGGAAGCGACCCAAAACGTTCACCAATAAGGGACTAGTCAACAAATGGTGGTGCATCCTCAAGAATGAGTGCTATAAAAAGAAATGAGAGATATCTTTTACATATTACTTTCTCAGTGGTTTTCAACTGGTAGTAATTTTGCCCATGCCCAAAACATGTCTGAAAACATTTTTGTTTGTTACAACTTGGGGTTCCTACTGACATTTAGTTGGTAGAGGCCAGGGATGTTGTTAATCATCTCACCATGTACAGGACAGCCCCGCAAAACAAAGAATTATCCAGCGCCAAATGTCAGTAGTGCCAAGGTTGAAAAATGCTTTATTATGGTATTAACACTGGGATAAAACTTTTAAGTAAAAACTATTGTGGGGGAGAATAATATAGTATTTTATCACATACACATATACACACTTTCAAAATAAAAAAAAATTGACGAACAATTTATAAATTAAAAACATAAAAGCTTTGTTTGGAGGGAGGGCATAGGAAGGGGAAAATAGGCACAAAGCTAGAATTCTCTGAATAGTACTTTATTTCATTTATGTGTAAAAGAGCAATCCCCTAAAAATTGAAATAAAAAATCAAGGTCAAATAGTTGTATGATATTTTAGATTTTGCTTATCAGAAATAATTTAGGAAGAGTATGTCTGATGGGTTGGGAGAAAATAGAGAAACCATTGGATACCATTATCAAGGAGAGTGTATTATTTTGTTATAGTGTGTTATTGTTGTTTCTATAAAGATTAAATCCAAGTGAAGGCATTATAGACACAGAGCTTGATGCTATAAAGTGCATTGGGAAATTTGACAGAGCTAAGATTCTGAGAAATGTGGAGGGAATAGAATTAAGAAAGATAGTAACTTTGGGAAGGGAAGAGGAGGAAGTATGCTTCCCCCTCATGTTACAGTGGAGACAAAGAATAAAGACACAAAGGCATTTTGAGGTGGAAAGGCTGGGAATTGAGTAATCAACCGTGTGAGATGAACCCGATTTTTTAGATAATATATTGCAAATGAGGAAATGGGGATTGGATTGTGAATTTGAGGAATATGAAATGTATGTGGATCCAGGGATATTTTATAAATCAGATTGAAAAAAAAGAAAAAGGAATTTTTAAGTTATGGAAGTTTTTGAAATAGATGATAAGGAAATCTGAATAGTATCACTATGTATTTCTGGCAGTCAGTGTAGAGTATCTACTTAAACTGTATAAAAAGAAAACTGGAAGTAAGAAGACATTAAATTGTCTTATTTTCCACACTATTCCAATTATGTTTTTAATGTCAACCTCTCTCCGCTCCTTTCTATTTGTTTAGAAAACATTTTATCCAGTTTATATTTATATGAAACAGAAACCCAAGAGCATGAGTATATCAAATATATATTTATATATAATATAATTATATAGCAATCATGAAAGATAATGTTTATTTCTAGGTGATGAAAATGAGCATATGTTATAGCATTTATACAAGTGTTTCTCATAAATAGCAAAGTCACAAGAGTTCACAGTACTCCTCCGTTTTTTGAGTTCACCTTATTTGTTAAGGTGCAAGTTAATAATAACTGGATGTTTGAAAAATTTCCTAGAAAGTTGTTTTTCCAAAGTAAGATGTTCAGTTTAAACTTTAAGTTGTTTTTTGTTGTCGTTGCTGTTTATCACAGCCTGATAATGGTGATGCTTGCAAAAAAACACTGAATTAAAACTTGTAATTTTGCCACTAGATAACAAGATGGTATATTTTAAGGAAATTTGAATTAGGGAATGTGTGCAACAATAACTTTATTATCCAATAGTAATGATAACTTTATTCATTAAATTGTTTTATTTCTCCCCAAATTAGCATATTACTACTATGGAATATTTTTAACAAAGATTATTAAATCATCTTCTTATTGTTATATAGTAAAATAACTATTTTCAGATTTTTCATTAAATATTAAACCATACTATTTTGGTTTATAATTTATAGTATATTACCAGGTCTACCCTGGTGTATAATTAATAAAAATATGCTAAATACCTATAAAAGCATAAATTTCAGATTTACTAGTTCTTCAAATACTACAAGATATAATTAGATTAATAGTGAAAAATGATTTCCAACCTGATATTATACTTTTAATAATAAGCATTCTCCAGGATAAGTAATTTCAGATTATCATAATAAGAGTCCCTGACCATTTGACATTTATTAACTGAACTGTGTTGCTTAATGTTTTAAGCCTACTAAAATACTAAGGAAATTGGATAATCAATAATATCTGGGGATATGAAAAATGAAAAAGTTATATAACTGAGTAGTTGTGAAATTTATTAAATATATTACAAACTATAAAATATTAAATGAATTAGCTCAACTAAATTTTAAAGTGTTTTTCAAAATATCTTTATAGAGGTAGAACATTTCTGTTCTTATTCAATACCTACTGTGCAGATCTGAGCCATTTGCATAGATACTTTTTACTGTAAAATTGTAGAAAATGCCTTGATATGCAGAAAAATGATTTGGTATTTAATATCTAGGAAAACATAAACTACAAGTTATAATACTAACTTGAAAGTATTAATTTTAAAAGAAAATATGGTGTTGGTATTAATCTTTAAAATGGATTTTTAAAAATTTGTTCCTCATTAATCTACATAACCCTGTGCGGATTTCAGCCAAGGTGTGGCCACATTTTTTCCAGTTCCACTCTTTTACAACTGACAAAATGAAATAAAAGTGCTGGGTATAACACAACAAATAAACATAGAGAGACTATGAAGGGTAGAAGTTAAAGAGGGACAGCCTGGAGACTGGGATTGGAGGAATGTCATGAGGGTGAATGTCACTGAATGGGGTTCTGCAGAAGCTTCCAATCCAGATTTTCCAACAGGTAGACACAAAAAGAGCTCCAAGAAAAGTCAGTTCCTCTTAACCATAAGACTGGGAAAAGGGTGTCCTAACAACAACAATACTCATCCTACTCCAATAAAACACCAATGAAAAAACCAACCCTCCTCTCCCAGTGGTTTCAGTGGGGCTGAGAGGGGAAGTGATCTTTCATCCCAATCAGATGGCTAATGAAGCAGGTGGCCTTGAAGCTATACCCCCATTCTGTGGTATCAGTGGAGCCAAGCAGGAATCTAATCTTCTGTCCTCTCCTGGCAGAAGCAGACAGCACTCCAATTCCCCTGTCAAGATAGTGTCAGTATTGCTGAAGACAGTTGTTCTTCCAACACTTCTTAGTGGAAGCAGGCAGTTCTTCAGATTCCCTTGCCAGGATAGTAGCAGTGGGGTCCACTGGAGATCTCAGCCTCTGTGCCACCCATCCTCAACTTGGAAACAGTAAAACTTAATGATCCAGGATGAGGTAGGGCCAGGCACCACTGTACTTCACCAGTCCCCCACTGGTGTCAGGAGGCTCCAATGGGGAGCTGAGACTCCACATTCATTTGGCATCAAAAAAGAATGAAGTGGTGGGATGTGGGGCTAGTTGGACTGCAGTTATATCCCTGCCTTCCCCTCATGTCAAAGGGGCCCAGTGGGGAGCTGAGCTACTGCCCCAATCCTATAGCAATAAAGCATTGTGTACAGGTGGCAAATAAATACATGAAAGATGTTTATCATCTTTAGTCATTAAAGAAACACAAAACCACAATGTGATATCACTAAAAACCTATCATGATGGCTAAATATAAGAAATGCTGACAACAGCAAATGCTGACAAGGATGTGGAGAAACTGAATCACTCCTACATTGTTGCTAGGGAAATGCAAAATATTATAGTCACTCTGGAAAAGAGTATGACAGTATCTTACAAAACTAAAAATGCACTTACCGTACAATCAAGTAATTGCACTCTGGGTCATTTATTCCAAAGAAATGAAAACTTATGTTCATACAAAATCCTGTACACAAATGTTCATAGAAGCTTTATTTGTAGTGGATAAAAGCTAAATATTTAAATGTCCTTCAATTGATGAATGTATAAACAATCTGTCATACATCTCTACCATGAGAAACAATTCAGAAATAAAAACTATTGCTGCAAGATACTATTTGGATGGATCCAAAGAGAAATATCCTGAGTGAAAAAGAATCTCAAAAGTTTAGCCGTATTTGATTACATTCATATACCCGTCTTAAAATAACAAGACTGTAAAGATCGAGAACAGATTAGTGATTGCTAGGGATTAGGGAGGGAGGGCAGAAGTGATGTGGCTGTGACTGTGAAAGTACAGCGCAAACCATCATTGTAGTGGAATTATTCTGTATATTGACTGTGATGGTGGTCACACAAATATCCATGTGTTAAAACTACATAGAACTAAATACATACACAAACACACTCACATGTTTGCATGTAAAACTGATGAAAACTGAGTAAGGTGGATGGATTGTATCAACCTCATTTTCTCGGTTGTGATGTTTTACTACACTAATGCAAGATGTTACAGTGGGGGACACTGAGTAAGGGATATATGGAATCTCTCTTGCAATTGTATTTCTTATAAGAGCATGTGAATCTACAGTAAAAAAAACAGAAACAAGAAAACTTGTGCTTGATTATACATTTAATTTTATTGATTTAAAATTAGATTTTTTATTCTTTAAACATGGTAGCCAGAATTTGCCAGCTTCTAAATAACTTTCTACTACTTTATTTTCCTCATTTGTAAAATGTGGCTAATAGTAATAAGATATATAGAGTAGTATCTCATAAATAAAAAACATAAAAAAAGTTAGCTATCATTGTGTTTTCTATACGTCAAGAGCTATAACGTGGCATTGGTTTTACAAAATTTGAATGCTTTATACTTTGCATTATCACCATTCAGAGTAATGCCTAATATATAATAGACATTGAGTGTGCTTGCATAAACAACAAATGTATGAATGAAAAACATGTTATTTCATTTTTTCTTTTTTGGGTCCTCTAGTATAAATCCTTAGAGCCTCTGATTTAACCCCTTTGGGTTATGACTTTCTGCTAAATTACAAAATATATTTTTATTATGTTGTTGAATACTATGCACTGGGTTCATTTTAGGCCAGTACTTAGAATTGTAGCAATATATACACATGTGTATATACTGTACAGCTGTATCTTTAGTATCGATTTATGAATTAAATCCTGCTGTGTTTTTTCTCTCAGTATGTTGTGCTTGATATTCTTAAGATTGAACAATGACTTCTGAATTCTGTGTGGTTAAAGGACTTTTAAATTTACATATCAACTCATTTTGAGCATCTAATGAATATCAGGTGATTTAAAAAATGCACCAACAGGGGCTTCCCTGGTGGCGCAGTGGTTGAGAGTCTGCCTGCCGATGCAGGGGACACGGGTTCGTGCCCCCTTCCGCGAAGATCCCACATGCCGCGGAGCGGCTAGGCCGATGAACCATGGCCGCTGAGCCTGCGCGTCCGGAGCCTGTGCTCCGCAATGGGAGAGGCCACAACAGTGAGAGGCCCGCGTACCACCAAAAAAAAAAAAAAAAAAAAAAATGCACCAACTTTAGTTGTCCCCACATTGCTTTAAGATAAATACTGCTATTTCCACTTGACAACTGAGAAATGTGATGTAGAGAACAGTAAAATAATTAGTGCAATTTCCATACTAAAAAAAGAGGCTGGATTAAACCACTGGTGTGCTGGTAAATGTTTAACAACCAGCTGTCTGGGGTGAGTGAGATGTAGCAGGGAAAGATCCCTGATTTTACAGCATTTGCTGACTTCCCTGCTGCAGATACTCTCATGACAGATTTCAAGCTACCTCACTGAACACTGAGATGGGAAGAGATGTGAACAATTAGTTCTCACAAAATGATACAAGCCAGCTCTAGCACACCAATGAATCAGACCTGCTTCTTTATATCTTGCACCCTTAATTTTGATATGTACAGTTTTTTTTTATTTTGCCTAAGTCAGCATCCTAAATTCTACATATCTGTTCCTAATAAGTCCAGTCTGTCTATCTATCTATCTATGTGTTTAGGTGCACATACATACATGTACTTATACATGCACATATGTCTACTTTTGTGACTGCATAATAGGGAAAAAATCTCTAAATATATTTCTTTGGAATCAGAATACATACTTAGGGATTATACCAAAATACCTTTAACATCATTCACTTCAGAACAATGAGTGGTGTACTTAAAATGACCCATTAATTTCTTCATTACACTTTTCTTGAGTAATGTTTGCCAGTACGAGGTAATTCTTTGACAAGAACTGTGAAGAGTCTAATAAAAATATTTAGTAAATCAATAATAATGCTTTTAAGTTATTAGTTATTGCCACACATTGGCAGTAATTTTCTGTTAATGTGATATTTAATTCAACTCATGGTTATTTTTAGAGTTGATTTTTTACCCTGAGAAAAATGCTTCCAAATATTTTGCTAACTTTTCAGCTGATTTTTTTGAAGAAAAAAGTCAATACAACCGTTTCTAGCTCTCCCCAAACTGTCTTGCTCTCTACAAATGTGTGGTTTAATTGTTCTGTCTGTCTCTGAGGACTTTTTGTTTCCTGTGAAAAAATAGAAGTTTTTGTTTTAAATTCTTTAGCACTAGAAAAATAAAAGCTGTTAACCAACTCTTATTAGCTGTTTAATCACAATGTTTTCCAAGTAATTCTTGGAGTCCAGATATTCCTGTGGTTCCGTGGAGTATGGAGAGACTTACCACATGATGCATTCTGCTTTATTTATTTTTAAATACACCTGAGCCCACTTGAAAATAAATTTGGGTTGCTGACATATAAGTGGTTTAGAGAGTCAAATGAAACTTTTCAGTTTTATTTTCCTTTCTATTTCATGCTTAATTTCCAACACGAGACTGATTAAATATATTTTTTTTATGAAGAAAACATCACTCTGAGGTTCCAAGAAAGCACCAATGAAACAAGGGCATCAACCTTTTCCATCAGTCAATCTTAGTGTAGTAATTTAATATTTACCCCTTTTAAATAGGTCTATAAAAGTTTACTCTTAAGGTGTCTTCTTTTAAAATGATTGCCAAGGGCTATATAAAAGACATAAAACCAATGGGACATTTATTTATACTGAACGTAATCTCAGCTAAATAATTAGCCCCTTGTTTCACACTCTGCAGACAAAATTTGCCTACTTATTTTATGACATTTAAAAAATTACAAAATATTGTAGGCATTTGTATGTAAGAATAAATTTTTTCTTGAGGAGGGCTTAGTATTTTTTCAACTAAGGAAACTTTTTTGGAGTAGGGACACTTCCATCCCCTTAACTGTGATTCGCTGTCAACATTGTATGGGATTCAGAGAAAGAAAGATAAAGTAAAAAGTAAATGTAGCAAAATTGGGGATCTAGGTGAAGAATTCTTAGGGCTCCGTTATTCTATATTTGCAACTTTCCTAAGTATAATTTTTTCAAAGTACAGTTCCCTTCAAAATGGAACAGAAATGATATTGCAACATGATTCTGCTGTTTGTGTGGCCCTAGCTCTAGCCTTTTGTGATGTATTGGTAGTAGGTTCAGGTCAGGCATGAGAGGCATGGGCAAAAGAAGAGAGATGTGGACATAGCTAATCCTTCAATTTATTGACACAATTCAAAGGAGAAGTTTCTGGGTCAGACATATGAGCAATTTATCAGTTTAAAATGTGTGATAAATTGGGGAATTAATATGGAATTGACAAGAACTAATGAATCCAGGCAAACCTAGTTGTGAAATAGACCGGAGAGAACTAGGCTTCTCACAGAGCAAGCAGAAACCCCTGGAAGGACATCACAGGGCTCAGGAGCTCTGAATTCCAGTCATTACGCTACCCCTGTGCCCAGTTACAATTTTGTTACTTGGGGATATCTTTTTAGAATGTAAGAGCGATTAACTTCTCTAAACATCAATTTCACATCAGTTAAATAAGAATAGCAATACTTAATTAAATGAATTCTGGGAGGATTAAAATAAATAGGTATGCTCATGACCTACCAGAGTCTGTAGGCTCCTAGAAGAGTACTTGTTATATTGAGATAATCTCTAAAAGCCTCAGCGTTGCATATGGGAAAACCACAGTGGGTCTTATGTTTCCAAATCCCTTAAATATAAGACACTTTCAAACGATGTTTTATAGTTTAGCATCTGAACTATTGTTTTATGTTGTCTAAATTTTTATTTCTTGTTTTTATTTTTGGAAACATTCAGAAGCAAAATCATGGGGTTTAAAAATAAGTCAGTGTTTATGGAAGATTTAGGGGAAACCATCATGTCTTTAACTTTAAATATCTATTTTCAATATGAGATGATAGACAAATGATCTGTCAGCATATGTTCAAGGACTTTCATTTTTATAATATTAGTTTTTAAAAATACTTTGCATATTCAAACTCAGATATTAATATATCTTGAATATATTAACTTTTCTCTTGGGCTTATCGTACTAAACTGTTGCCAAGTTGGAAAATAAAAAGTAACCACTTATAATAATCTATGCACTACAAAGGAAACAGTAGGATTTATTTTAATCAATACTTTATCATATCCTTAATTCATGTTTGCCCTTATAGATTATATTTTATTAAAAATAGTATGTTTACAAAATTTGTCTACTTTCTTTTCTCTCTATGGTCATTGTTATGAAGACTAGATTCATCACAGTTTTAGAGTTTTCTCCTCTAAACATTTCTCTGTATCAGGATAACTAGGAATAATATAAGACATTAGAAAAATAAAAATAAAATAACAATACATTTTATGGTTTTATAATTGTACTTATTTTCTGATAGATTCGTTGTAACTATAATTATTTAAAACAAGTCAACTTAAATCTGACTCTTCAGGCTCCTATGTGAGTATAATATTCATATCAAAGATCTTGACAATTAACTCTCCCCACATGAGGACACTTAGGCATACTGATTTTATTATGTGACAACTATACCCAAATGTTTCTTTTTTTCAATAAAGACGAGGAATTATTACAGAAATAGATACAGCTCTGTCGTTAACACAGATTTCTGTGTATAATTACCACCTATTATCATGACGGTATTTTATGCAGTGAAAAATCTGTGCACAGAATAGACTTGGTTTACCTACTGTCTCAACTGGCAGAAAGGGACACCTACCTGAATAGAAGGGGTATTTGCTCAGAATGTTGTAGAGCTGAATAATTTTTCAAAGGTAGGCAAACAAAACAAAGTAGAGCAAAACTCATATTTCAATTGGTCATGTAATTTATCTTATTAAATATTTGCTGAACTTACTGGGCTAATTGAAATAAACTGATAAGGTAAGAAGTATTACTATCTCCTTTAACTTCACTTAAAATATGTAAGTTAAGGTTAGATTTGCTTAAGAAGGTTAAACTATGATAGTAGTCTTCACTGGGTAATAACATGGAGTGAAAATGTATTGTGTAGCAAAATTTATTTATCATCACTTTACCTGACTTTTATCTATACATTAAAAATACTTAGGTGATCCTATTCTGAAACTATTAACATTTTCTGAACACCAAAATAATTTTAAAATAACAATGATTCCTGAAGGCTTTATAAAAGTTTCATTGTTTAATACAAACCTGGAATAGATTTCAAGTAAGGAAATAGGAAGAAAGAATGTAATTTTTTTAGAAAATTGTAGTTTATAACAAGAATTCCCATAGAGTACATTCAGTGAAACTTTCAAGGCGTTTAAAGAGTATGACTAACTTAAATATTCTGAGGACTATCATATTATCAACGAATTTTAATTTTTTTAATGACTTCATTTTGTCAGCAATTCAATGTGTAAACACTGTGTTTTCTAGGGAAAAAGATATATTGAACTACTTAAGGATGTAGTATATTAAATGGAAATCAACATCAATGAAAAGAAATGACATATTTTGTCAGAAGTCAAAAGTGAATGAGATGAAGAAGTATAGAAGTCCAATTTGGGAAATGGAATAGAGAAACTTATTAAAAAAATCTTTTAATGTATGATCTTTTTTTGATACAGATGGACCCTCCTTACAAGATTGATTCTGGATAATGTCACACATGCACTAAGAGAGTATGAAGTGATTTGTTACCCATATAATGGGGTGTTCTGTGGAGAGATGGGCAGGATCCCAAGCAGATCTGAAAAATATCTTGAAAGAGTAGGGAAGAGATACTGGCTTGGGTTTTATTGTGCTTACTTTGTGCAACTGGGGTGAAGATTTCCACACTGGCTAGGGATGAGCGATTTGAACTTTATGTCAGTGGAACATGGAGCTTTCTTATTGGTTTGCCCAGATCTGGGGCAAGAGGAGAAGCTGGAGGGGAGGTGCTTCAAATTTGTCAGAAAATATCAAATATAGTCAAACTTTTTATTAAAATCTACTCTTGAAATTAGACTGATGACTGAAATGGAGCATGTTTAATTAGATTGAATTCAAACTTGTTTAAGTAAGCCATTCTACTGCTCTATAAGGCCTATAGCCTGAGACTGGTAAAGGAGGTGGAAGTTGAGTCCAGCATTATGTAACTTGTAAAGTGAAATGAGTATCTTGATCACCATCAGTAGTGTTTGGAATGTCAAAGGGCATCAGAAATGTCCTATTGAGTTCTTTCAATATACAGGGACGTGTGTGACCTTGATTTATATTTTGGGTGTCTGTGAGACAAAAAGTTCCCAGAGTTCTTTACCTCAGAGTTGATAAAGAATTGTTGTTGTCCTCTCAGTGGTTCACTTGGCTCCATTAGGTCTCTGATCAAAGATCACTTTCTCAGAGGGTTCATCCATGATAGCCCTATCCAGAAAAGCATTCCTTATGCTTGTTACTTTTAAATACCTCCTATTTGTTTTCTCTCCCTCTTTATTGCACCTATCACTATCTAGTATTATATTATACATATTTTAAATTATTTGATTTCCCCAAACAGTAAACTCCATGAACCGAGAAATTTTATTTTGTCACTTTTATATTCTTGGCTTATAGACTCTGGAGATTAATGAATGCCATTTAATTAATAAATCTGTGAGGGATGGATGGGCCTAATTCAATTTGAGCAATGAGAGAATTGAGTATTGCAGGGGGTTTCAGAGAAAGAAGACATGGGAAGTGATTCTCTCTTTCTGAGTGGACATCAACAGGGAACTATATTAACCTAACTGCCATTGGCATCTATTTTATGAATAAAAGGGGAAAGAAACATCCTCCAATATAATGGGTACTAGTCCGGCAGGCAAATGAATAAAAAGAACCTTGTTCCATACGTCATCATTGAGCCTAAGGGTCAGTTCAAACACCTTCCCTTCAACATAAATGGGGTAATTATAACATATTTCTTTTTAGTAGCTGAAATCATCCTAATAGGAGATAGTAACACCTCAGTAACATATAGAAAAAGAATGTTGTAAGAAGCAATAACTGATACAAATTATTTTACTAACTTGCATATTATAATATATATAATATATATTATAATATGCAAGTTAGCAATATATATTTATATATATATAATCATGTATTAAGAGCCTGTACAACAGAACAAAAAATACAAGTATAGGAAAATGTACCATATTTATAACTTTAGAAATTTATATGAATTTTTCTATAAACTTATTCTGCTGCATAAGTGCTTATTCATTTCATCATCAGGAGCATGTTTTATGATTGAGAAAAATTTATCATTTAAATACTATTTTTCTATAGTCAGTCATTATTATTATATTATATCTAATATACTTTATAGAGGTTTATTGTATAGCTCCAGATTTCATCTATTTTTATTTTAAATAAGTGTACCTTTGGCTATATAAGTGGAATTTAAATTAATTAATGTAGATTATCTAAAACACCAGTCATGATAGATCTAAATTTTTTGATATAATAGCTTATACAAATTCAAATTGTAGCCTGTTTGTTGCACAAAGGGACTATAAATATACTGATGGAAGTAAGCTACCAATTTCTTCCTTTCATAAGTTTTTTTTCAGATTTTTAGTTAAATATTTCAACCAAAAGAATCTAGGCATTTCTGTATGCTTAGGGGTATCCCTGTAGTGAAGGGGAAAAGTTGAATACATATATTTAGTGTTCATAGTTATTTTCTAGATCAAATTTTACTTATTTGTTTTTTACTAAATTAACTAGATATTTTCCAATGGCCTCTACAAGAATATCTTGAAATTCTTTTTTATATCCTACTACTTTACCTACTGAGACTTTTTTCTTAATCATTCAGAAATGATTGTGGCCAGCATCTTCTAACTGTGTTTCTGGCATTTGATTAAAAAAGCAAACCTAATTAATATTAAACTGATTTATCTTAGGAGAAAGAGGAACATATAGTGAAATTAATATTCTACCTCTGATATTTTCAAAAAAATTATAATTGAAAACTTTCCTTCACATTTACTTGCATAGAAAAGTACTATTGCATATGTTAATAACATTTTTTTTACATCTTCATTGGAGTATAATTTATTTACAATGGTGTGTTAGTTTCTGCTTTATAACAAAGTGAATCAGTTATATATATACATATGTTCCCATATCTCTTCCCTCTTGCATCTCTCTCCCTCCCACCCTCCCTATCCCACCCATCTAGGTGGTCACAAAAAACTGAGCTGATCTCCCTTTGCTATGTGGCTGCTTCCCACTAGCTATCTATTTTACGTTTGGTAGTGTATATATGTCCATGCCACTCTCTCACTTTATCACAGCTTACCCTTCCCCTTCCCCATATCCTCAAGTCCATTCTCTAGTAGGTCTGTGTCTTTATTCCCGTCTTACCCCTAGGTTCTTCATGACATTTTTTTTCTTAGATTCCATATATATGTGTTAGCATATGGTATTTGTCTTTCTCTTTCTGACTTACTTCACTCTGTATGACAGACTCTAGGTCCATCCACCTCACTACAAATAACTCAATTTCATTTCTTTTTATGGCTGAGTAATATTCCATTGTATATATGTGCCACATCTTCTTTATCCATTCATCTGTTGATGGACACTTAGGTTATTTCCATCTCCTGGCTATTGTAAATAGAGATGCAATGAACATTTTGGTACATGACTCTATTTGAATTATGGTATTCTCAGGGTATATGCCCAGTAATGGGATTGCAGGATCATATGGTAGTTCTATTTTTAGTTTTTTAAGGAACCTCCGTACTGTTCTTCATAGTGGCTATACCAATTCACATTCCCACCAGCAGTGCAAGAGTGTTCACTTTTCTCCACACCCTCTCCAGCATTTATTGTTTCTAGATTTTTTGATGATGGCCATTCTGACCGGTGTGAGATGATATCTCATTGTAGTTTTGATTTGCATTGCTCTAATGATTAATGACGTTGAGCATTCTTTCATGTGTTTGTTGGCAATCTGTATATCTTCTTTGGAGAAATATCCATTTAGGTCTTCTGCCCATTTTTGGATTGGGTTGTTTGTTTTTTTGTTATTGAGCTGCATGAACTGCTTGTAAATTTTGGAGATTAATCTTTATCAGTTGCTTCATTTGCAAATATTTTCTCCCATTCTGAGGGTTGTCTTTTGGTCTTGTTTATGGTTTCCTTTGCTGTGCAAAAGCTTTTAAGTTTCATTAGGTCCAATTTGTTTATTTTTGTTTTTATTTCCATTTCTCTAGGAGGTGGGTCAGAAAGGATCTTGCTGTGATTTATGTCATAGAGTGTTCTGCCTACATTTTCCTGTAAGAGTTTGATAGTTTCTGGCCTTACATTTAGTTCTTTAATCTATTTTGAGCTTATTTTTGTGTATGGTGTTAGGGAGTGATCTATTCTCACACTTTTACATTTACCTGTTCAGGTTTCCCAGCACCATTTATTGAAGAGGCTGTCCTTTCTCCACTGTACATTCCTGCCTCCTTTATCAAAGATAAGGTGACCATATGTGTGTGGGTTTATCTCTGGGCTTTCTACCCTGTTCCATTGATTTATCTTTCTGTTTTTGTGCCAGTACCATACTCTATTGATTACTGTAGCTTTGTAGTATAGTCTGAAGTCAGAGAACCTGATTCCTCCAGCTCTGTTTTTTGTTCTCAAGACTGCTTTGGCTATTCGGGGTCTTTTGTGTTTCCATACAAATTGTGAAATTTTTTTGTTCTAGTTCTGTGAAAAATCCCAGTGTAGTTTGATAGGGATTGCATTGAATCTGTAGATTGCTTTGGATAGTAGAGTCATTTTCACAATATTGATTCTTCCAATCCAAGAACATGGTATATCTCTCCATCTATTTGTATCATCTTTAATTTCTTTCTTCAGTGTCTTATAATTTTCTGCATACAGGTCTTTTGTCTCCTTAGGTAGGTTTATTCCTAGATATTTTATTCTTTTTGTTGCAATGGTAAATGGGAGTGTTTTCTTGATTTCACTTTCAGATTTTTCATCATTAGTATATAGGAATGCCAGTGATTTCTGTGCATTAATTTTGTATCCTGCTACTTTACCAAATTCATTGATTAGCTCTAGTAGTTTTCTGGTAGCTTCTGTAGGATTCTCTTTGTATAGTATCATGTCATCTGCAAACAGTGACAGCTTTACTTTTTCTTTTCCAATTTGGATTCCTTTTATTTCCTTTTCTTCTCTGATTGCTGTGGCTAAAACTTCCAAAACTATGTTGAATAAGAGTGGTGAGAGTGGGCAACCTTGTCTTGTTCCTGATCTTAGTGGAAGTGCTTTCAGTTTTTCACCATTGAGGATGATATTGGCTGTGGGTTTGTCATATATGGCCTTTATTATGTTGAGGAAATTTTCCTCTATGCCTACTTTCTGCAAGGTTTTTATCATAAATGGGTGTTGAACTTTGTCAAAAGCTTTCTCTGCATCTATTGAGATGATCATATGGTTTTTCTCCTTCAATTTGTTAATGTGGTATATCATGTTGATTGATTTGCATATATTGAAGAATCCTTGCATTCCTGGAATAAACCCCACTTGATCATGGTGTATGATCCTTTTAATGTGCTGTTGGATTCTGTTTGCTAGTATTTTGTTCAGGATTTTTTCATCTATGTTCATCAGTGATATTGGCCTGTCGTTTTCTTTCTTTGTGACATCCTTGTCTGGTTTTGGAATCAGGGTGATGGTGGCCTCGTAGAATGAGTTTGGGAGTGTTCCTCCCTCTGCTGTATTTTTGAAGAGTTTGAGAAGGATTGGTGTTAGCTCTTCTCTAAATGTTTGATAGAATTCGCCTGTGAAGCCATCTGGTCTTGGGCTTCTGTTTGTTGCAAGATTTTTAATCACAGTTAAATGTCAGTGCTTGTGATTGTTCTGTTCATATTTTCTATTTCTTCCTGATTCAGTCTTGGCAGGTTGTGCATTTCTAAGAATTTGTCCATTTCTTCCAGGTTGTCCATTTTATTGGCATAGAGTTGCTTGTAGTAATCTCTCATGATCTTTTGTACTTCTGCAGTGTCAGTTGTTACTTCTCCTTTTTCATTTCTAATTCTATTTATTTGAGCCTTCTCCCTTTTTTTCTTGATGAGTCTTGCTAATGGTTTATCAATTTTTTTATCTTCTCAAAGAACCAGCGTTTTGTTTTATTGATCTTTGCTATCGTTTCTTTCATTTCTTTTTCATTTATTTCTGATCTGAACTTTATGATTTCTTTCCTTCTGCTAACTTTGGGGTTTTTTTGTTCTTCTTTCTCTATTTGCTCTAGGTGCAAGGTTAGGTTGTTTATTCAAGATGCTTCCTGTTTCTTAAGGTGGGATTGTATTGCTATAATTTTCCCTCTTAGAACTGCTTTTGCTGCATCCCATAGGTTTTGGGTCATTGTGTCTCCATTGTCATTTGTTTCTAGGTAGTTTTTGATTTCCTCTTTGATTTCTTCAGTGATCACTTCGTTATTAAGTAGTGTATTGTTTAGCCTCTATGTGTTTGTATTTTTTACAGATCTTTTCCTGTAATTGATATCTAGTCTCATGGTGTTGTGGTCGAAAAAGATACTTGATACAATTTCAATTTTTTTTAATTTACCAAGGCTTGATTTTTGACCCTAGATATGATCTATCCTAGAGAATGTTCCATGAGCACTTGAGAAAAATGTGTATTCTGTTGTTTTGGGATGGAATGTCCTATAAATATCAATTAAGTCCATCTCGTTTAATGTATCATTTAAAGCTTGTGTTTCCTTATTTATTTTCATTTTGAATGATCTGTCCATTGGTGAAAGTGGGGTGTTAAAGTCCCCTACTATGAATGTGTTACTGTCAATTTCCCCTTTTATGGCTGTTAGTATTTGCCTTATGTATTGAGGTGCTCCTATGTTGCATTAATAAATATTTACAATTGTTATATCTTCTTCTTGGATCGATCCCTTAATCATTATGTAGTGTCCTTCTTTGTCTCTTGTAATCATCTTTATTTTAAAGTCTATTTTGTCTGATATGAGAATTGTTGCTCCAGCTTTCTTTGGGTTTCCATTGGCATGGAATATCTTTTTCCATCCCCTTACTTTCAGTCTGTATGTGTCTCTGGGCCTGAAGTGGGTCTCTTGTAGACAGCATATATATGGGTCTTGTTTTTGTATCCATTCAGCCGGTCTGTGTCTTTTGGTGGGAGCATTTAGTCCATTTACATTTAAGGTAATTATCAATATGTATGTTACTATTCCCATTCTCTTAATTGTTTTGGGTTTGTTATTGTAGGTCTTTTCCTTCTTTTGTGTTTCTTGCCTAGAGAAGTTCCTTTAGCATTTGTTGTAAAGCTGGTTTGGTGATACTGAACTCTCTCAGCTTTTGCTTGTCTATAAAGATTTTAATTTCTCCATCAAATCTGAATGAGATCCTTGCTGGTAGAGTAATCTTGGTTTTAGGTTCTTCTCCTTCATCACTTTAAATATGTCCTGCCAGTCCCTTCTGGCTTGCAGAGTTTCTGCTGAAAGATCAGATTCCGCTGTGTGTTATTTGTTGTTCTTCCCTTGCTGCTTTTAATATGTTTTCTTTGTATTTAATTTTTGACAGTTTGAATAATGTGTGTCTTGGCGTGTTTCTCCTTGGATTTACCCTGTATGGGACTCTCTGTGCTTCCTGGACTTGATTAACTATTTCCTTTCCCATATTAGGGAAATTTTCAACTATAATCTCTTCAAATATTTTCTCAGTCCCTTTCTTTTTCTCTTTTTCTTCTGGAACCCCTATAATTCGAATGTTGGATGCATTTAATGTTTTCCCAGAGTTCTCTGAGACTGTCCTCAGTTCTTTTCATTCTTTTTTATTTTGCTCTGCAGTGGTTATTTCCACTATTTTATCTTCCAGGTCACTTATCCGTTCTTCTGCCTCAGTTATTCTGCTATTGATCCCATCTAGAGTATTTTTAATTTCATTTATTGTGTTGTTCATCGTTGCTTGTTTCATCTTTAGTTCTTCTAGGTCCTTGTTAAATGTTTCTTGCATTTTGTCTATTCTATTTCCAAGATTTTGGATCATCTTTACTATCATTATTCTGAATTCTTTTTCAGGTAGACTGCCTATTTCCTCTTCATTTGTTAGGTCTGGTGGGTTTTTATCTTGCTCCTTCTTCTGCTGTGTGTTTTTCTGTCTTCTCATTTTGCTTATCTTACTGTGTTTGGGGTCTCCTTTTTGCAGGCTGCAGGTTTGTAGTTCCCATTGTTTTTTGTGTCTGTCCCCAGTGGACAGACTAAAATTGGTTCAGTGGGTTGTGTAGGCTTCCTGGTGGAGGGGACTAATGCCTGTGTTCTGGTGGATTTGGCTGGATCTTGTCTTTCTGGTGGGGAGGTCCACGTCTGGTGGTATGTTTTGGGGTGTCTGTGGACTTACTATGATTTCAGACAGCCTCTCTGCTAATGGGTGGTGTTGTGTTCCTGTCTTGCTAGTTGTTTGGCATAGGGTGTCCAGGACTGTAGCTTGCTGGTCGTTGAGTGAAGCTGGATGGTGGTGTTGAGATGGAGATCTCTGGGAGATTTTCACCATTTGACATTATGTGGAGATTGGAGGTCTCTTGTGGACCAGTGTCCTGAAGTTGGCTCTCCCTCAGAGGTACAGCATTGACTCCTGGCTGGAGCACCAAGAGCCTTTCATCCACACGGCTCAGAATAAAAGGGAGAAAAAGTATAAAGAAAGAGATAAAGGGAGAAAGAGAGAGAGAGAGAGAGAGAGAGAGAGAGAAAGAGAGAGAGAGAGAGAAAGCGAAAGAAAGAAGATAAAATAAAATAAAGTTATTAAAATAAAAAATAAGTATTAAGAAAAAAATTTTTTGAAGAAAAAAAAAAAGACGGATAGAACCCTAGGACAAATGGTGAAAGCAAAGCTATAGAGACAAAATCTCACACAGAAGCATACACATGCACACTCACAAAAAGAGGAAAAGGGGGAAAAAATAATAAATCTTGCTCTCAAAGTCCATCTCCTCAATTTGGGATGATTCGTTGTCTATTCATGTATTCCACAGATGCAGGGTACATCAAGTTGATTGTGGAGATTTAATCTGCTGCTTCTGAGGCAGCTGGGAGAGATTTCCCTTTCTCTTCTTTGTTCGCACAGCTCCCGGGGCTCAGCTTTGGATTTGGCCCTGCCTCTGCATGTAGGTCGCTGGAGGGCGTCTCTTCTTAGCTCAGACAGGGCAGGCTTAAAGGAGCAGCTGACTTGGGGGCTCTGGCTCACTCAGGCCGCGGTAGGGAGGGGTACGGATGTGGGGCGACCCTGAGGCAGCAGAGGCCGGCGTGACGTTGCACCAGCCTGCAGCACACCGTGCGTTCTCCCGGGGAAGTTGTCCCTGATTCCCGGGACCCTGGCAGATAGCAGGCTGCACAGGCTCCCCGGAAGGGAGGTGTGGATAGTGACCTGTGCTCGCACACAGGCTTCTTGGTGGCGGCAACAGCAGCCTTAGCGTCTCATGGCCATCTCTGGTGTCCGCGCTATTAGCTGCAGCTCGCGCCTGTCTCTGGAGCTCCTTTAAGCGGCGCTCTTAATCCCCTCTCCTCACGCACCAGGAAACAAAGAGGGAAGAAAAGTCTCTTGCCTCTTAGGCAGGCCCAGACTTTTCCCCGGACTCCTTCCCGGCTAGCCATGGTGCACTAACCCCTTCAGGCTGTGTTCACGCCGCCAGTCCTCTCCCTGCACTCAGACCAAAGCCTGAGCCTCAGCTCCCAGCCCCACCCTCCCCAGCGGGTGAGCAGACAATCCTCTTGGGCTGGTGAGTGCCGGTGGGCACCGATCCTCTGTGTGGGAATCTCTCCACTTTGCCCTCCGCACCCCTGTTGCTGCGCTCTCCTCCGCGGCTCCGAAGCTTCCCCCCTCCACCACCCGCAGTCTCCACCCGCGAAGGGGCTTCCTAGTGTATGGAAACCTTTCCTCCTTCACAGCTCCCTCCCACTGGTGCAGGTCCCGTCCCTATTCTTTTGTCTCCGTTTATTCTTTTTTCTTTTGCCCTATCCAGATACGTGGGGAGTTTCTTGCCTTTGGGGAGGTCTGAGGTCTTCTGCCAGCCTTTAGTAGGTGTTCTGTAGGAGTTGTTCCACGTGTAGATGTATTTCTGGTGTATTTGTGGGGAGGAAGGTGATCTCCGCGTCTTACTCTTTCGCCATCTTCCCCCTCTCCTGAAGCACAAGTACAATAGTGCTATAGTCTTTCTGATAGCTTTTCTATCTTCACCAAGTCTCTGGAAATTTTCCTGTGCTGCTCTGTGTCATAGGCAACTGCATTTCCAGAGCAACCTTGCCCTCTGGCTTCTGGGAAGATTTGGCCAGTGGAGAGGCACTGTGGCGCAGGAGGGCTCCCCAGCTCCTACTCCCTGAATCCTCCTCCTCCTCCTCCTCCCCACCTCCTCTTTCTCTCTCCCTCAGTCTCTGCTGGGCGCTCGTGGTGCCAGCCAGGCCGGACCCGACCAGAGAGAGAACAGGGTCTAATAACATTTTTAAATGGTGTAAGATTTTTCAATCATTTTGAACATGTTAGTTGAATTTAAAAATAAGAGGAAAAAAATAAGTGTAATATCTTATGTAAATTCTAACTTAAGTACTTATCTAAAAATTAGTTTTAAATGTTTTATGTTCAAAATTAGATTATATTAAACTTTAAAGATTAGTTTCACCTGTAACCACTTTTATTTCATATAAGGGATTGATGTTGCTAACAGAAATATATTGCAAGTATGTATTATATGTTATTATACGTTATATATAATAATAATATGCAATATATTATATGTAAATGGTTTATTTTTAAATTAAAGGCCAATTTTCAATTCTCCATAATATCTAGATCTAATATATATACACTTAGCCTCAAAATAAACTTAAAAAAGTACTGAGTATAATAGGAAGTACAAAGAAACAATTTTTTTTCCTTTTACTTATATAAACCAGGATTTTTAGATCACTTAAATGTTAGCTTGATAGATATCAATGACTACTATATATTTATGATGTCTATTAATAATTATGGCACAGAATATACCATTACATTAATTTTCCAATGAAAGAACTGAGAAAAATTTTTAAAAAGATGTGTAGAAGATATATTGACAATTTTCTCATATTTTATGTTGTTTTCCAAAACAAAATTACAAGCACTGAATGTCAATTACGCTTAACATATATTCAACACTTGATATTTTTGTGGTTGTTGTTTTAGATATTCAGCATTTGGTTAAAAATGTATGTCTTTCAGGACCTCTACTAGGTCTAGGGAAAGCAAAAATGAATAAAATATTTGCTTTCAATTTTCTTAGTTAAGTAACAACAGACTATTGCATGTTATACAGATTTAGCTGTATCCTGCATACTTTCATAGTTAACATTTCATTATCATTTTTGCTAAAATATTTTAAAATTTCCCTTGAAATTTTTTGACACATTGTTTATGTAGAAATTAGTCATTGAGTTTCTAAACATTAGAGGATTTTCTAGATATCTTTGTGTGACTGATTTCTAATTTAATTCTATTATGGTCTCAGATTATGCATTATATAAATCATATTTTAAAAAATGTTTTGAAGATTCTATTGTAACTCAGAGTATGGCATCTTGATGAACGTTCCATGTGTTCTTGAGATGAATGTGTATTCTGCAGTTGTTGGGTAGAGCATTCTATAAATACCAGTTAGGTCAAAGTTGTTAATAATGTTGTTCCCATCATCTATATCTTCACTGACTTTCTCCTTAATTTATCTATCAATTACTGAGAGATGAGTGTTGAAGTCTCAAACTATCAGATTTTACCTCCTGTATTTTGAACCTCTGTTTTTTGGTGTATGCACATCAAGCCTTGTGTTTTTTGGTTTTTGGTTTTTTTTTAAAAAATGAACCCTTTAATATCATGTACTGTTCCTCTATATCCTTGTATTAGTCCTTGTTCTGATGTCTGTTTTGTCTGAAATTAATATACCTAAACTAGCTTTGTTTTGGTTAGTGTATGTTTTATTCCATGTCATTTCTTTTCACATATTGAAGTATTTATAGTTAAACTGTTTCCTTATAGATAGCAGATCATGTCTTACCTTTTTATTCAATCTATTATTGGCTTTTAATTTTTTAATGATGTGTTTAAAACATTCACAAAAATGATTACGGATATGTTTTGATTAAAATCTATTATCTCATTATATTTGTGTTGTTTCTGTTTTTCTTCTTTGTGCATTTTTTATAATTCCACTTATATTCTCCATTAACAATATATAATTACAAAATATAATTTAAATAATGTTGACTGACTACTCAAATAATATTGTATCACTTCATGTGTGATATAAGAAACTTAGATTATTTCCAGTTTATCGCTTTTGTAATCTGTGGCATTTTGTCAAAATTTTCTCATTTGCATATTCTATAAACATAATATATTGTTAATTTTCTGCTTTTAGAAGAGTTACAATGAGAAAACATATTTATACTTTTTCTTAATTTAATTTCCAGTGCTCTTCATTTTCTTTGTATAGATTTACATTTCCTACTGTATTATATTCCTATTGTCTAAAAATTTTTCTTTAACATTCTTGAAATGTAGGAGTGCTGGAAAGAATTCCTTCAGTCTTTAGATGTCCTTCACTAAAAAAGTATTATTGTTGAGTATAGAATGTTGAGTTGGCTTTTTTTTTCTTTCAGCACTTTAAAAATGTCACTTCGTTGTCTTCTTACTTTCATGGTTTCTGATAAGAAGACTTCTGTAATTCATATCCTTGTTTTTTTCATATTAATGTATCTTACTCTGCCAGCCTTCAGGATTTTTGCTTTCTCTTTAGCATTCTGAAATTTGAACATGACATGCCTGGGTTATTTTTTATTTTTAAAATTTATTTATTGCTTATTTTAATATTTATTCATTCTCCTGTTTCCTGAGCTCTTGAATTTGTGGTTTGGCTTCTGTTACTACTTTTAGAAAATTATTAGCTATTATATATTTAAAGTTTACTTTTCCATGAACCCAGAAAGTTCTCTTTCTGGATTTCCAATAACACATATGTTAGACCATTATGTATATTTTTACATATCTTGTATTTTCTTTTCCATATTTTTCACTCTTTTCTTTTAGTGTTTTAGTTTCAGTGATTTTTCTTGATGTATATTATAGCTTAATGCTACTCTTTTCAGCTATATTGAGTCTACTGATAAGCACTTCAGAAGGCATCTTCATCTATGTTTACTGTACTTTTGTTCTTAGCACTTCATTGGAATCCTTCTTAGAGTTATTATCTATTTGCCGAAACTACCTATTGGATCTTGCAAGTTATCTACCATTTCAATCACAGTCTTTAACATTGCTATTTAAAATTCTGTGTCACAGAGGTCCACTTTTGTCCATATCTATGTCAGTTCTGATGATTCCTTTGTCTCTCCACACTGTGATTTGTGTTTCTTTTTCATATGTATTGTAAACTTCTTGTTGAAAGCTAGACTTGCTTTATTGGACAGTAAATAAAGAAAATATGTTTATGCTTGGATGTCAGTATATCTTTCCTGAGGTCTTTAGTGTGAATTTGTGTTACTCTCTTAGGAATTGGAGTGTTGAAAATTTGCTTCCTATTTGAGTCTCCCTACTTATCTTAGAGATTCCCCTTTATGGTGTTCTCAAGGGAGAACTTTTTCTTGCAGCTCTCCCACCAGACACATGTTAGGCTGGTAGTGAGGGACAAAGGAGGGGGCATTCTTTGACATTCTTATTAAACCTCAATTTTATTTAAGTCACTAGAACTTAGTTCTGGAGAGTGTAGCCTTCACAAGCTTTCCTGCCCCTCCTCCACAAGTAATGCTGGGACTAGCTCCTAATACAGCCCTTCCCGCAGTGTTAGAGCCTGTTCCCATCAACTAGCTGCAGGTTTTCACTAGTGAACTCAGGTTAAACCTTTTGACTGCTCCTTTTCTTCTTCCTCAGCCTGCACCATATAGGAAGCTTTCTTGGGATTCTCTTTGAACTTCCCTGTGAGTGCCTCATGGGGAAAGGAGGAAGTCCCTCATGGAATTCATGGAGGAAAAGCCTATTTAGAGGTACAAACTCCCTTAAGTTTGTATACTTCACACTTTCATGCTAGCCCATACTCACTCCGTCTTTCACAATTCTTTATAAAATCCCTAGCTGGATATTCTTACTGGCTTATATATTGTCCGTCCAGTTGTGTCTATCCTTTGGAAGTAAATGCTTAGATCCTGTTTTTTCTGTAGATGCCTGTATCTCTCCAGATTTCGGATTACTTGTTTTTCCTTTGATCTTGGTTTTCTGCTGGCTTGAGGAAAAGTTGTTAATTTGCAGGCTTTAAATTTTTTTCATATGTCTAACCTGGATGACTTGGCAAAAGACAAAGGAAAATTGTGTGTGTGTGTGGCTGCTGTTCTATGGGTTTTATTATATTCCTTTAAGTGAATGCTGCCCTCATTTCAATAAATTTAACTAAGTTAATGATAATGTTATTCTAATAGAAACATGTGATACTATATACAATCATCTGAATCAGTAAGCTGTTACATATATATAGGCTTTTTTAACAATGTCACCATAAAAGTTCTTAATAATTCAATGAATTAAATTCAAATATATTTAAGCATATAACCTCATCAATTAATGTGACTTTAAAAAAATATTGTTTTATATTTATTTCACTTTTATTCTTTTAAAAAATCAATAATCATTTAAAAATGAATTTGCTCCATTTCTTTAAAATATTCATATTTTAAATCCAGTTAAATTCATTTACCCATTTACTTTAGAGTAATATTATTACTAGCAGATATAGGTTAATGATACATTAGCACATTTGATTTGTTGATTTCAATAAAGTAATATCTTTCATATATTTCAGCCAAATATCTAAAAACATTTATTTGTTTTTATACACACAATGCAGAGAATAACTGTACCTTTTAGATCCTGTGGAGTCAAAGCTAAATTTGATTTTGTGGCAATGCAAAAGTTGGTAATGAAATTTGAACTTCCTGAGAGAAAGTTGGTATATTATTATTACGAAATAAAATATTTTTATCAAAATTGTATTACTTTCAAATTTTCAAACAAACAAAAACATCTTTTTCTAATGACCATTTTTCTTTAAATTAAGCAAATCATATCCCCCTACCCTGTTTATCCCAATTCTCTTTTCTGTATCATTCATAGTTTTTGTTTCACCTCCCACTTCTCTCTTTATATGAAGTAAGAAACGGTTTTCCCATAGTGATTTTTAGTTTTTTTAATTAATTTATTCTTCAGCAGTGTTAGTATTATTCTTTTACAGTTATTTTTTCTGTCCTGCTATCTTATAGAAATACTAAGAGTGTTCTTTCATCATTTCTCTTCTCTAAGCATGTTTTTATTATTTTAATTTCTTGAAAGAGCTGCAATTTTAAAATCACCAAATCATCTTACTCTTTGTCTGACCTATAAGTATCTCATGCTGAGTTGCTCAAATTAAGAAACATCATGAATTTTTCCATCCCTTAAATCATTTATTTGTTTATTTTTGGTAACTATGTAAACTGTGAATCCCGATAATATGAGTTTCTCATAATACATGAAACCTTACTTGTGAGACTGGAAGAGGATAAAATACTTTTCTTATATTGGTCAATTTGAAAAGCTTTATGAGTGAGTGACTATTACCGGATCTCCATGACATAAGGGATAAATTGATGCCTTAATCATGATTTTACTATTATTATTTGCCATGTGTCATATACTGAGAAGGACACTGAGGTATCTGAGACATCCACACTTAGGCTGGAATAATTTTATTTGATACACTATTTTCTAGAGATTCTAGACAGACGTTATTGAAACATGGCATATTTTATGAATGGTTACTTAGAGAATTATCCCAATGATTACATGAAAAGCATAGTTTTTAGATGTCAAAATAAAAGTTTCACATAAAAATCTAATTAAAATTCTTTTACTGAGCTAAGGATAGAAGTGTCTATGAGAAACAGTTCCACTGGCAACATGGTTAATTTTACTCAATTTTCAGACACTGAAATAACACTTTTAACACTGAGATAATTTCAGAGTGATTATAGTAATTTTTATTTGGCAACAAGTATTTCACCATCATACGTAAATAAATGTCAATAAATCTCTATAAATAATAAATTCAACAGTTAGAATATTTCTTTATAGAATATTTATTTTATAACAATCTATATAAACTGTACTTAATTGGGGATGTGAACTAATATTGATTGAGCCCTTCAAGATGGAAGGCATTTAAAAAAAATGAATTTTTGTATATGTTATTCAAACTGTTCAAAACTATCTTGCACATATCATATTATTATGTATATTTAAAGACAGTTCTATTACCTCCAAAAATATAAAGTCATTTACCCAAGCCACATAAGAAACAGGATTATGATTCACAGGTTTACTTGGGAATGAAGATCACTAAGCCAAGCTAACTTTCATCAATAACTCTCAATCTTGACTGAATATTTTTATCACAGGGGGAGGAGTTAAAATGCCCAAGTTTTGGCCCTGATAGTATGATTTATTTTGTATGGGATGGGATGTATTGGATATCTATGTTTTTTAATATCTCTACTGGATGATTCTAAAGGAGAGCCACATTATATATTTAATGCTCTATGCTGTATTCACAAATTAAATACTGATTTTTAAATGCAAACAATTGAATTTTTACAAATTGAAAATCGTGTGGATTTCTAATTTTATACACACTAATCGTCAGAAGTTTGATTAGTACTTTGTATTCCTCACCTAAAATTAATAATTATCTCTGATATCAGAAACTTGATTCTAGAGTGCTGAGAAATCTCCCCAAGTTGACCATATCCTTTAGGGTTATCAGTTCATCTTTCTAATAAAATCTGAAGGTCACTAGTACTTACCTTCCTATATTTCTATTGACAAAGTATTTGCATAAGTACAGTAAATAAAAGTAAGTGAAAAAATAACAGCTGATTCATGCCTGTGTTTTTGCTTAGTAGATTTTGTTTAACAATTTTGTTAGATCTTTGGTTGCCTAACCAAAGATTTATATATGTATGGTTCTATTTCTGAAATCTCTATTTTATTCCATTGATCTATTTGATCTATTTGTCTAGCATTAGAAATGGTAAATTGGGTAAAAATATAAGATCATTTTATTACTTAAATCTCTTTAAAGTATAATTGATTTAAATGAAAACACAGCAATGTGTTTTGTGGTCTATACAAAAATATAAAAATGTCTGACATTTATCTTAATATCATAAAGTCTGGAGGATTGAAATGGAAGTATACTGTTTTAAGGTTCTTATGCTATTTGTGAAGCAGTGTAATATCATTTGAAGATATACTTTAATAAAGTTACATACGCTAAACCAAAAATGAACCCTAAAATAAAATGAGTTATATAGCTAATAGCTTAAAAATGAGATTAAATATAATAAAAATACTCAAGTGTTGAAGGTAGAAAACTTTGAAAAGGAAAGAATGGCAGAGGCAGGTATGAAGCAAATGCCAAAATGATAAATATAACCCTAACCATATCATTAAATAATCTAAATAGTCCCATTTAAAAATCACATTTTCAGAATGAATATAAAGCAAGACTTAACTACATGCTGTGTGTAGATAGTATATGCATTTTAAGTATAAATTCATATACAGTTTAAAAGTAACAATTGACAAAGTAATAGCATGCTAACAATACTAAAAGAAGAGCTGGAATAGCTTTACTTATACCAGATAGTATAGATTTCAGAGCAAAGAATACTACCAGGGTTAAGAATGGTCATTTCATAACAATAATGGGCTCAATTTATCAGGAGAATGTAAGAATTTTTAAAGTTTATGAACATAATAAAAGAGCTCCAAAATAAATGAAGCAAACGCTGATATAACTGCAATGATAGATCTGCAAAGATAGACAAATCCATAAATATAGGCAGAATTTTTAACATCCATCTCTCAATAATTGACAGAGTAGAACAACGTTATTCACAAACTTGTCTTCATTTTTAGAACTGGCAAGAGCAGTAGAATACACATTCTTTTCAAGTGTGCTTTCAACATTATCCAACTTAGGACATATTTTAGGCCACATAACAAGCTTTAATAATTTTAAAGTATGTCTCTAACCCTAGTGGAATTAATTTGGAAATCAATAATAGAATTCTGGAAAATTCCCCAAATATTTAGATCTAAAACACTTGTGAATAACCCCTGGGTCAGATAATAAATCAAAAGAGAAATTAAAAAGTATTTTAACTATATCAAAAAATCATACTATATCAGAATTTGTGGGATGCCATAAACATATATGCCATAAACATATTAGTTTATAGCAATGTCTCTGATTCTAATCCATCACCACAATTCTAATCTTTCATTCTTCTGTATGTTTTAACTTCTCTCTGTGACAGTTTGAAGGCTGGCTCCCACCATCCACCATGTATTTACTTATATGTTCAATCCCAGTATACAGATAAAGAATTGTTAGAATTGCTAACCATATCCCCCTGAGAAATGAATTTAACTTGAGTACACTATTTATAGTTCCTTTTTCTTTAGCCTTGCAATATGTAATCAAAACACCATTGTTGCAAAGTTGCTTTGGTCAGTTCCTACCTTACTTTAAGAGATGAAGATTAACATTACCAATGATGTCATTAAGATAGCAATTTCCCTTGCTATATGATATGAAAAGACAAGAAAGGCACTTTCCCTCTGAGTTTTTTTTTTCTGAAAACTCATAACCTCAACTTAAACATGAGAAAAAAATAAACAAACCTAAATTAAAGCACACTGTACAGAATACCTGGCCAGTACTCCTCAAGACTATGAAGAGTATGAAAAGCAAGGAAAGACTGAGAAACAGTCACGGACAAGAGGATACTGGAGAGACATGACCACTAAATGTTTAATATCGTGGATAGGATCCTGGAACAGAACGAGGACATAATGGAAAGCTGTGAAATCCAAATAGAGTCTGGAATTTAGTTAATAGTAATATAGCAATGTCGGTTACTCAGTTTTGATGAATGTACAATGGTAACGTAAGATGTTAAGGGGGAAACTGGGTGAGTGGTATACAGAAACATTCACTGTACTATCTTTGTACATTTTCTATAAGTCTAAAACTAGATTGTAAAAGATCTTAAATGATAAAGCCATGCAGATTGGCTTTCCTTTATCTTTACTCTTAAAGTTTTTGTTTGTTTGTTTCTTTGTCAGATGTGTTGCATGCATTTTTGGGGGGTCTATTATGTTTTTATAGTGAGCTTATGATTTTTAAGTTATTTTTGCCAAGTCATATTCATTTTTACAATCTCAGTCTCATTTTCAGCTTTCATAGCAAATTCTCAACTCACTTCTTGTGGCTTAAGTTTTTTCTTTCTGATTTCTGGGAAATGTCACATAAGGGTTTATGTAAAGCTTATATTTTCTTAGTAAGACAATGTAATAATTTTATTTGGGGAGACTGGTATTTTTTAAAGTCTAAATCTATCTATAATCTTTGACTCTCTCAAAGTTTATTTCTAATTAGGTTCCTAGCAGAGTAATTCCATTTGTCTTAAGCAAAATTTCAATAAAATTCTATCATACAAAGTATGTAACTATATATTTTGTGTCAGTTAAACTTATTATTTTGTAGACTGTAAGAGAAGGTACCCATAGTTTTCCTAGACGGATATCACATTTCCAACACAGTCTTTTAGGGTTTTGCATGGCTGTGTTATTTCAGACAGTACTGACCTAGAGAAGGCTGACCTGCAACTTTTACCTGGTCTTTGAGACTTGTCATGTATTTATTTTTTCACTGTACAAATGAGAAAGACAGTGATTCCATCAGTGCAGATTACCATTTGTAATGAAATGAGAATTAGAGTTTTATCTTAATTAACAGGGCAATCGCAACAAAAAATACTTTCTCTTTACTTCCTCTGTTTCTTGCTTTATTTGTGTGTACTGAAAGAATATGTCTACACGTTCTGGGTTTAAATAAGGTCCACCACTTGAAAATTTATCTAGATCACTTACAATTATCTATTAAGTTTCTGAGCTTAAAATCACTTCCTCAAGGAAAGCTTTCCCTAACCTCCACCTCAGGGTTTGTCTGTATATTGAACTTCCAGAGCATTGTGCATTTTTATTTTCTTGTAATTATCACGTTTGTTATTGCTTGTTTAATGCCATACCCTGCTAAACTGTGACTTTTGTGAAGGGAGGTCATTTAATTGTTCTCTATTGCATTCAAAGCACCTAATAATACCAAATATTTGATAAATATTTATTATATAAATCAATACATTAATGCATGAACTTTCTTTTTAAACATATTAATCCTCAAAGCACAGGTTCTTAATGTAGAAATTACTTGAAAATGAGAGATGAAAGAAAGCAGTAGTTATTCCATTTATGTGAATATTTTCCATAGAAAAATGAGATATCTATTAGATTCTGAGTTTCTGTATCTAGGCTTCCTTTCAGAAAGCTTTTCTTGTTACTGTTTTCAATTTATATAGAAGATTAATCTATGAGCAACTGACTCATGTAATTAAAATACCTAAATAAAATGACTTAGACACCAAAAGGAAAATTTATTATTTTTAAACAAATATGCTGCAGACTGAATATTTCCTGCAAAATTCATATGTTGAAATCTAATGCCCAATGTGATGGTATTAGAAAGTGGGCATTTGGGAGGTGCTTAAGCCATGAGGGTGGAGACCTCATGAATGGGATTCGTGTTCTTATTAAAAAGACCCTATAGTGCTAGCTTACCCCTTCTGACATATGAGGTTACATGGAAAAGACAGCTATCTATGAACCACAAAACAGACCCTTACCAGAACCCACTATACTGGATTTTTGTTTTAGCACATGTTAGACTCTAAAGTTACAGTAATAATATATTATTAAAGTTATATTAGGTCTTTATGAAGTATCTATAAATTATTTTTTAATATCATAAGAGAATACAAGACTGCATTCATTATTGGCCATATGAAAATTTTTTCTCTCATGTTTTCCTTACGTCAGAGAAACCAAAACATACATTGACTATTCATTTTCCTATAGGTTACAATTCTAATTGGTTCTCACGTTTTATCTGTTCCATTATGACCATTAACCGGAATAATTGTATTATCCTCTTTGTTACCCTTCTACAGAAAGCCCAACCAACTTTCACCTGTCCTATTAAATGGCTCCAAGAGTGACTCATCTCCCTTCAGCATTATCCCACTGTTACCAGTTTTCTACAGTGATCACAATAAACATTATAACATGTAAATCTGACAATATTATGCCTTAGAACGTTTTACAAAAGCTCCTCATTGACTTCTTACATACTGTGGACAGTTCTTAACTATTTGGTTCCTGATATGTTTATAATTTCCCTCTAACCTTTCATTATCTTGCCCTGCCCTGCCAAATTCTTATTCATAGCGGTACTGTTCCCTCTACCCTCTACTACTTTGCATAAATTACTCTGTTTATCTGAAACATTTCATTACATTCTCTTATTGAACAGTTGATTAACTGTTCTTTGTTCCCTCTCTGCTAAGCCCACCCTAGGTTTGGGTCTTCATCCATACACTCACATGATTGACCTGTCTACACTCCTTCCTCATGTTTGGATATATTTAATAGAATCTGTACTCTGAAATCACAGACTATTGCTTTCTTTGTCTTGATATATCCAATTCTATATTAAACAAATATTAGATACTCCATAAAATGCATTTAAAGAATGAATAGATGAACACTGAATAATAATAGAAATAATCTTGTTAGTGGTCTTTATGCTGTGTATGTATCAATAAAAACAAAATACATTTGAATTATATATATATATATATATATATATATATATATATATATAACTTCTCAGCACTGTGATTTTTTACCTCAGTTATTATATTACTGCAGATGGAGACTGGTCAGTGATTATGTCCACTTGATAAGGCTTTAACATATTTTATAGAGATTGCTTAAGAAACATATCTTGGCCTAGTTTGTTTTTCATCTATAAATTAGAATGAAAAAATTCAGTTGTATAATTTCAGCCTAGGAGATATTTATATTTGGATTTCAGGCTGATAAAATGCCATATAATCTGCCTGATTCCTCCCAAATAGGCATTATAGTTTACCAAATAAGTAGCATAGACATAAAGTTGATTTTAAAAAGTGAAATTAACAATTTCTCAAAATCATGCCAATTCTATTTACAGGTTATTTTTAGATTAGAGGATTTTTAGATGAACACATATTACCTATGTGTTACTCTGGTCAGACTGCCATAACAAAATACCACAGATTGGGTGGCTTAAATAACAGAATTATTTTTTCACAATTATCGAGGCTGAGAAGTCCAAGATTAAGGGGACGGCCAGTTCAGTTCCTGATGAGGTATTTCTTCCTGGTTTATAGATGGCTACCTTCCAGCTGTGTCCTCACATGGTGGAAAGAAAGCTGTGATTATCTCTTTTTCTTCTTATAAGGACACCAGCCCTGTTAGGTTAGGGCCCCACTATTATGGGGCCTTTAACCTTTATCACCTCATGTATCATATCTCCAAATATAGTCACGTTTGGAGTTAGGGCTTCTATATATGAATTTGGGGGGGGGCACAATTTAGTCCATAAAAACTTTATATATTTGAAAATGTGTTTTTTGAAAAACATCAGGTTATCAGAATAATTTTTTTTTACTCTATCATCTGCACATGTGAACTATCTAGTCTAAGCTGAGAATAGAGTCTGGCTCATTCTCTATGCTATGATCCATAAATGGGCATGGGAGCGAGTAGACTAACCCTTGGATATAAGATAAAAGTTCAGTTTCGAGGCATGTAGATCCTGGAAAGCAATGGGTGGTCAGAAGTATCCACCCAAGATCACAGGTAGAAGGCAAGAACCTGATTAAAGTAAACACTCAGCAAAATAAAAGAGAGAAGACAAGACTGAGGAGTGGAAATAGGAACAAGTATCTGGAAACATTCACCACAGCAACAGTATATGGGGGTGAGAGGCTTTCATGAATCTGGCAAGTCAGAAGAGTGAAGGGATAGAGCTGAAACAGCATTGTGGTACAGAAATTACCAAGTCTCACTGCTAATTACAATTCTTCTGGGGAATTAAAAATATCTGGAGTGAATGTTGGGTCCAAAATACATGCATCAAAGTAACTACCACAAAAAAAGATTACAGTGCAGGTATTCCTGGGCATCAGGCAGATTTTGAGAACCTGTGTCTTAGGATACCTAGAAATTTATGTTTGATTGAGTAAATAAATAATTGAATAAATGTATATTAAGAAAAGGCAGTTTTTATTAATAGCTATTTTTATCTCATTTTTGCTTCTGACATGCATACCTTTAAAAACCATGCTCTTTAATCACAGTTTTGTAGCTAAAGGAAATTACATAACATTTTAAATACCATTATCAATACAATACAATAATTAAATTTAATGGAAAATTAAAACAATTAGCTATTTTTTCTTCTTACAAAGATAAAATATTTTGAGCAATTCCTCTGAATTTTAATTTAGTTAAATAGTTCTTAAATAATTAGCTTTAAATAATTTTTCATGTTTGAAAACTTCTATTTAAAGTCAATGGAGGAATTCCCTGGTGGTCCAGTGCTTAGGACTCCATGTTTCCACTGCAGGGGGCACAGGTTCAATCCCTGGTCAGGGAACTAAGATCCCTTGAGCAGCACAATGTGGCCAAAAAATAAAAATAAAAAATAAAGTCAATGGAAATATTCAAAATTGAAAGTAAGAATTAGTAACAAGCAACATGAATCCTTATAAACTATTCATAATCTCTGATATTAGGTTAAAAACTGTGATATGCCATGTTGAAGATTAATGTATAAAATAAATAGTAAATACATGAGTATGAATAATCTACATATATGACCGATCAAATACATAAAGTAGAATGATGAACACCACATGTTTAATCCTTAACTCATGTATATAGCAGGTGGTATACAATTCTGTCTAGGATGTGTGTGTGTGTGTGTGTGTGTGTGTATTTACAGCCACCCTCTTCCATTTATGATTTTATTCTGCTCTCAGGTGAGAAACAGTGGAGAATGGCAAAAACTTTATGTTTGCCCATTAATCCACAGGAGAAATCTCTGAAGAATACTAAGGAATTTAAGGAAAATAAATTTGGGAGATGAGGAGAGAGTAATGAGAAAATCAAAGGAACAGGGAAAATTAAGTTGAGCAGCTGTTTTAGGAAATCTCTTTTTTTGTAGCAGTAAGCGTTTTTAGGATCTCTTATGTGTTTTAGGTATAATGTCCCCTTCACCAGCCCCTTAAGAGACCATCTGAAAAGACATACTGTTTTTAAAGGGTTAAGGTGATCTATTTTATTCTTTTCATATGACTCAACGCAGCCTTTTTGTTTTCAGGTATTTAAATAAGTCAAGGACTTTGGAACCATTCTGCATGAAGGTAACATTTAACCATCCTTTGAAAATCATACATACCATTGTTCTGCTAAGAAAAAGCAGGTGCCCAGTGTTGGTTAAAGATCCTTTTTAGAAGTGCCTTTCAGACACATTAGTTACATGTCAAAGACAAAACTTTACCCATTCAAAAAGTGAAATATCGTTACAAAGTCTTTCAAGTTCCAAAATTCTTAATATATAAAAGGCTGTAAGAATCATGTTATGAACAATATGTCAGTAACTCTAATTGCCTGAAAAATTAGGTCACTGACTTAGCTTAATTCTGTATTACTACCTAAAGCAGATATCTGAGTGTTCAAGCATGTAAACAGTCAGGAAGACATCAACCAGAGTAATTTCATGATTAGTAAACACAAAGGAGCTGTCTTCTTGTGTGATATAGAGAATGCTGAGCTGCATAATCAGAAATTGGAGACTGGTAGTGGAGGTCAGAAAGTTTTTCGGCCTTGAAGTGAGAATCAGAATCAATATCCACTCTTGGAGATAGAATATTTTGTTAGGAATAGGTTCAAGAAGCAAGAGGAATGGAACTTTAAAAAAACCTGAGATCACAAGAAAAGAAGGGGTATAGAAAATAGTCTTCAACAAGTGAGAAAATAGCCTAAAGGATAGTAATTAATTATACATGATAGGTTTGACCTATAAAAGAAAATTCATGACTATCATATTTACATTAATTTTGCTTAATATTATTAATATGAGGAAAATTCCATTTGATACTAATTTTAATACTAAAGCAAATATTGAAATTTCTAAATAATGTAATATTAGTTACTTCTTTAGCTCCTGAGGTTTTAGAATCAACACATTGAAACATTTAATAGCTCCAATATTTGTATTCTATCATACCTCTGAAAAGCTGACAACTTCCTGTAGCCCTCTGCACGCTTTGAAATGTCAGATCACTATGCCTGGCCGTTCATCTTTTTTATTCTCTTTTTCTCTGGTAAATGCCAGCATTTCTCTTGAAACTTGCTAGGTGAGAGACAAACTGTCATACCTTTAAGGTTCTTTCTGGGATCACCTCCAAATTACTAGGTCCTCCAAGAGACACTTGCTGCCTTTGTCTAATGCAACCACCTAACACCCCGTACACATCTCTACCTGTTCCCTTACCACTTTGTATATACCTCAAGGTTGTACTTACTTATTTCAGGGTATTTGGAACATTTGGAGTCACTAAAACTCTTTCAATTCCCTTCCTGTAATTTGGGTTTTACAATTCAAAGGTAGAAACCAGAAAAATCTTTTTGCCAAACTACCCTACGTCTAATAAGTGCAGGTTTAGCCAATCAGACACATTAATGTGAAACTTTTACTCAGGAAAGAAAAATGTGAGAAGAAAGCCTCAAGATGGGCCATCAGTCTTCTGACCAGCGCAGTCAGAAGAGAGATGCATGTTTATTCTGGTGCAGCATTGGAAGGGTTCTGGTGTCCTCTGCCAAGATGGATCACTTGTGCAGCCTGTGAGGGGTGCTTGGGTGCCATTCCAGAGAGCTTTAGGGTCTCTCTGGCCCTTGTGGAAGGATACTTAATATTCTTTAATAAAGTTATTTTCTGTGGTATTCTGATTTTGAAAATAAGAAATGTGATAGAAAATGTAGCAATGGTCATCAGTTGTTTTCTCCCTGATTGTGTCCTAAAAGAGCATTCTCTTTGCTAATTGATTCCAATTTTCCAGTAAAAATATTCATTCTGAAGACAAAACTTTATTATATGAAGGGTTGTGCAATGATCCTTGACCAGTCTCCGAAAAATGACCCGAACTACTGCAGAAAAATTACATAGATTTATATTAACTTTCAAAATAAGGATGTTAGATAAGATACTTGTTCAGTTTTACATGGTGAATTCCTCTGTAGAAATAAAACTGTGAAGATAAAGATTGGTAAATGAAGATGCTTCTGACAGAAGTGTGAGTTCCAAAATTCTTACTATATTAAAGCTGTAAGAACTTGTTGAGAACAACATGCCAGTAACTCTAATTGCCTAAAAATTTAGGTAACTGACTTGGTTTAATTCTTGGCAGTCATTGTACATTGGCATTTTTCTATACATTTCCTCATAAAATGAGAATTTTCTCAAATATTTTTGAAAGTATAGAGTATTCCTACATTTTAAAATTATAAGAATAATTGAATGGTAAATGGAGCTACTATAGATATATGTGAGTTTAACATTAAACTAATGTCTGGTTAATAAGATATAGCTTATTAAATATATTCATTGGAAACTAACAAATACCAATAATATTTAGTAACTAAAATAAACATTTGCCATACTAAATGTTTGTACTACACATCACTGGAGTAATTCAATGTGAAAAGGAAATTTAATTCAGTATGTCTAAATAGCCAATTAAAAAAATGTATAATATGCTCTAATAGCTCATCTTATTTCAGATACTAACTTTCATGTCATTACTTCTTATTAATATCCTACCCTCATTTATTCTTCCTTTCCAGATCTTGTTTTCATAATCTGTTTTTGTAAGTTTTTGGATAGTCCTATGAGGCTATTAGTTTAAGGCTTTTTTCTCTCTTTTTAGTTATTATTATAATATATATGGTAGTGTTTTCTGGATGACATAATAAGAATGTTTACCAATATCTACCAGCAATGATGCATGTAATCTTTATGTTCATAATAGCTTAATTTATAAATCACTTAATACATACAAAAAATCTATGCATTGATATGTATATTGAAACTCAAAATAGTATCAAGTAATTTGCATAGACACATGTCACTGAATCTTGACAACACACACAAAACAGCATCCTGCTATTGTCTCTTTAGTATAAACAAAATATGTTAGTAATTATAGTCTTACCATAAAGTATAATACAATATAATATAATACATATAATACCATAAAATATACATCCTGCAATAGATGAAACATTGCAAATAGAAAGAGTAAGGGATTTATAATAAGTGATTATTTTTGTAGTGGGTTTATTTCTTGATTGTGTAGCTTTATTTTTATGTCTTAACTTAGGTAAATATATTTCATATGCATAGTTTATATATCTTAATACATTTCTGCAAAATTATGTATCTCACAGTACATAATTACTATAAGTCAACAACTTCTATCGAGATATCATTGTATGCTTGAAGGGGAAACTTCTGATTAACTGAAGAACACATAATTCTTATTTTTCAGGAATATAAAATAATTTGATATTACCTATCACATAAAGTGAGCTAGGAAGCACGTCTTCTAAAACAGTGAATGGGTTTAATTAATCTAGTGAAGGCAATACATACATTTTAAAATTTAGTTTTTTTAAAGATTAAATAAAATATTTAACCACACAGTCCTCTCTTTTGCTTCCCTTGTAAAGGTATAAATCTAAATAAAAGACCGGAAAATCTAAATTTTGGTAAGGCTAGTTGAAGCTTTAGAGAGTATTTTAACAAAAGACATTTGCTTATCTGCTTTAGTCTACTACTACATAGTGGAAATTTATCTGGGGATTGTTTGATTTCAACCCTTCCACAAGGAATGCATTTTGTTGACAGCTGCTGTAGCCTTGAGAGCAGTTTTCATTGTGCTGGGCCTACTGTTAACCCGTTCAGATGATCAATGGGAAAACAGCAGCACTAGTTAAACTATTACTTTAGTAGTGGGAACACAAAAAGTAATGGCAATTGGAGGCTCAGAGTATTTCCAATTTCAGATTGCAGATTAATTTCAGATTGTTATAATTTTTTATAACACTCTCTGGTATGATGAACTGAGAAGAGTGTAACATTGTTTCTGTGTTATTTTTGCCAACAATACATAACCTAAGTATAATCATGGGTAAATATCAGTCAAAAATAAAATTAGGGACATTCCACCAGTACTCTGTAAAACTTGCAATGTCTCAAAAATAAAACAAAACAAACAAACAAAAATTGAAAATATGTAAAGAGTAGAGGACACTGGGGAGACATGACAATGTTAGTATGATATGAAATCCTGGATTGGACTCTGGACCAGAAAAACAAACAAACAAAAATATTAGTAAGAAAACTGTCACAGTTACAATAAGATCTGTAGATTAATTATAATATTATGTTGATGTTAATTTCCTAGTTTTAATAATTGTGCAGTGGTTATGTAAGGTGTTAACATTAGTGGAAGGTGGGTGAAAGAACCCTGTACTATTTTTAGTATTTTTACAGCTCTTCTGTAAGTCTACACTTATTTCAAAAAAATTTTTTTTGTTGTTTTCAAATCCAGAAACTTTCTGGCTTTGAAGTTTCTCCTTCAATGTTTCAAACAGAGGTCTTCAGTTTTGGATTCTCTAACTTTTGGTCCTCCAACTCTACCAAGTCTTGGATCCTAAAACATATGTGAAACTTTTTTACCTTTAATACTTAATACTTAATACCCTTACAGAGGCTTCCGTGTTCCTGAATAACCAATGAATGATATGGTTTGGATATTAAAAATAGTTTCAAGGAAATACAGTATTTGTTTTTCTCTTTCTGACTTACTTCACTCTGTATGACAGACTCTAGGTCCATCCACCTCATTACAAATAACTCAATTTTGTTCCTTTTTATGGCTGAATAATATTCCATTGTACATATGTACCACATCTTCTTTATCCATTCATCTGTCGATGGACACTTAGATTGCTTCCATGTCCTCGCAATGGTAAATAGTGCTGAAATGGACATTGTGGTACATGTATCTTTTTGAATTATGGTTATCTCAGGGTATATGCCCAGTAGTGTGATTGCTGGGTCATATGGTAGTTCTATTTGTAGTTTTTTAAGGAACCTCCATACTATTCTCCATAGTGGCTGTATCAATTTACATTCCCACCAACAGTGTAGGAGGGTTCACTTTTCTCCACACCCATTCCAGTATTTATTGTTTGTAGATTTTTTGGCCATTCTGACTGGTGTTAGGTGATACCATTCTGACTGGTGTCAGGTGATACTTCATTATGGTTTCGATTTGCATTTTTCTAATGATTAGTGATGTTGAGCATCTTTTCATGTGTTTGTTGGCAACCTGTATGTCTTCCTTGGAGAAATATCTATTTAGGTCTTCTGCCCATTTTTGGAGTGGGTTGTTTGTTTTTCTGATGTTGAGCTGCATGAGCTGCTTGTAAATTTTGGAGATTAATCTTTATCAGTTGCTTCATTTGCAAATATTTTCTCGCATTCTGAGGGTTGTCTTTTTGTCTTGTTTATGGTTTCCTTTGCTGTGCAAAAGCTTTTAAGTTTCATTAGGTCCCAATTGTTTATTTTTTATTTTATTTCCATTATTCTAGGAGTGTGTCAAAAAACATCTTGCTGTGATTTATGTCAAAGAGTGTTCTGCCTATGTTTTCCTCTAAGAGTTTTGTAGTGTCTTGCCTTACATTTAGGTCTTTAATCCATTTTGAGTTTATTTTTGTGTACGGTGCTAGGAATTGTTCTAATTTCATTCTTTTACATGAATCTGTCCAGTTTTCCCAGCACCACTTATTGAAGAGGCTGTCTTTTCTCCATTGTATATTCTTGCCTCCTTTGTCAAAGATAAGGTGACCATTATGTGTGTGGGTTTATCTCTGGGCTTTCTATCCTGTTCCATTGATCTATGTTTCTGTTTTTTGTGCCAGTACCATACTGTCTTGATTACTGTAGCTTATTAAATATGGGAATATTAAAGATAGGATTCTAGAATTATTTCTCTGATTTAATTTGTATATGTGAAGTTATATTAATATTTTTTAAGGATTAAAGAGAATACAGTACTTATTCTTTGATTAGAACCCTAGAGAAACGGAAATGATATTAAAATAGGTAAAAATTGACAGATAATCACAGTTCTCCAATGAAATCAATGTAATCGATCATCTAATCACTAAGCTCTAATGCCTTGTAGCATGTGTTTGCTGCTGCTATAATTTAAAAACTATAATTATGTATTAATTTTAATTTAAAAACATGTTTACTGTAGAATGTAGCATATAACTGTTTCTTAAAAAGCTTTATTCTAAGTGACACATTAAAGTATTTTTCCTCTAGATATTATTGACAATGAAACTCATTTAAAATCTCATTAACTATAAATACAATTGTGAAAAAGCCTTGGTAATTCTCTCTTTTAGTGAAAAGTAAATATCAATTTATGTAGCCAATGAGTGCTGGATCTGCAATTTCAACCCAGTAAAATTACATGTTACATGTAATGAATCCGCCAGCAAACACTATTCACTAAATGAATTAAAAAACAAACATATACAGGCTTTTGAAAGGTTATTATACATATATCATTCTAATTCTGTGCTCTGTGATATCATATGAAACACACCACAGAAATCAGCAAACACTACCAATTAAGGATTTTAAGTTATTAAAATTATTTTGGGAAATGAGTCATTAAAAATTTATCAGCACTGGATTCACTGAGGGCCAATTTTGGATACTAGCCATCATAAACACCTTTTATTTTACAGGAGTACTCTTTAAAGTAAAAAAGGACTTATAAGTTTGCCAAGTTTATATTATGCATGAACATTATTAAAATATCATTTTTGGTAATTTGATACATTTGCTGATTGAAGTTTACATTGAGATGTGTTTGGCATTTGAAAATATGATATATGACTAGTATTTTAGTCTGTTAACCGATGAAATTTAATGGTAGCTGCTCATATATAATATGAAGAATTTTCACACTTTTCCTAAAGTCAGATTTTCTTTAATTGTTTCCAAGCTGTTCAAGTCTAGTGTTCATATTGGATAAAAAATTCAAATTGGATGAATTTAATAAGCAACAATTATCTGAGGAAAAAAATTTCTAATTAGAATTTTGCAGTAACAGAAGTGTATAATTAAATATTTCTTTGCTTTTCTGTTTAGATTAAACTCCTGATTATAATCAAATTAATGGATTAAAAATAATGGGAACATATTCCTAACAACAATTTTCTTATTAATCTAGGAGTTTTTAATACTGTTTCCTGTTTGAAAACTGAAAAATAGCTTCCAAATATGAGTGGTTTCTGAAGAAAATATAGTTAAATAATTGCACACAGAGAATATATAATTTTCATGAATGATATATATTAGTGACACAAAAAGTAGATATTTTAGCTTGATATTACCAGTGGGATCTTCTTCAAGACCCTTGTGTAAATTGATTGTATATTTGGTCTGAACAAAGGGTAACATTAGCTGTTTTCTCTGAGCAGGGTTATTAACATTTGTTCTGATTTTTTTAAAATAAATTTATTTAATTAATTAATTTATCTATTTATTTGGCTGTGTTGGGTCTTCATTTCTGTGCGAGGGCTTTCTCTAGTTGTGGCGAGCGGGGACCACTCTTCATCGCGGTGCGCGGGCCTCTCACTGTCGCGGCCTCTCTTGTTGCGGAGCACAGGCTCCAGATGCGCAGGCTCAGTAGTTGTGGCTCACGGGCCCAGTTGCTCCGCAGCATGTGGGATCTTCCCAGACCAGGGCTCAAACCCATGTCCCCTGCATTGGCAGGCAGATTCTCAACCACTGCACCACCAGGGAAGCCGTTTGTTCTGATTTTAATGCTTTCCAGTCCATTTAACTCAGTAAAGAGTTTCTAAGCATAACATAGTGAATAAAAATCTAAATAGAACAAGAAAATCAAAATATTATTTAAGGTGGGTTTAATTTCCTTTAAGTTTATTCTTGCAATATATGTGTAAACTAAATAACACAGAACAAATTAAAAGAAAGAAGAAAAATAGATGTGACATCATTATGACTTAGCCTTTTAGAATATGGAAAAAATGAGAAGCTGAATACCATGTGACAAAAACACCATAGTAACATAAATAGAAGAGAGATTTGTTCAGTGCCCGCACTTCTCTTCAGCTCTTTACAAAATTTGGCCTAATTAAGTATTGTAACAACCTGAATAATTAGTTTTTATTGTATGTATTTTAAAGCACAGGTACACAAGTCATTTAAAAAGTCAGTTAATGTATCAACATCACATAGTTTGAATTAGTGCTGGAATTTTCATATGTATTTTTTTTATATATATATTTATATATTATATATATATATAGCAAGTCCTGTGGGGAATGTGTTGAATGCCTCTTTAGAATGTTATGATGTGTATTACTGAATGTCACTGTCTTTAGTATTTAGCGTTTGCTAAACATGAAGCAACCGAAGAAACTTTGGGCATTATGTTTTATATATTTTTCAGCTTTATTGAGGTATAATTGACAAATGAAACTAAGATATTTAAAGTGTACAACATAATGATTTGATATACATATCCATGTTGAAAAGATTCCCATTATTGAGTTAGTTAACAATCCATTGCCTCACATATTTAACTTTTTTTTCTTTTTTGGGTGAGACCACTTAAGTTCTACACTCTTAGTAACTTTCCATTTTACAGTACAGTATTATCAACTATAGTCACCATATTATGTATTAGATCATCAGACCTTAATCATTTATAATTGAAAGTCTGTACCATTTTACAAGTCTCTCCTTATTTCCCTTATCCTGCAGCCCTAGGCAAACAACATTTTACTCTGTTTCCATGAGCTCATTTTGTTTTTTTTTTAACATTTCTTCATATAAATGATAACATGCAGTACTTGTCTTTATCTTATTTCACTTCCACAATGCCTTTCAGGTTCATCCATGTTTTCACAAATGGCAGGATTTCCATCTTTTTCAAGGTTGAATTAGATACATAGATACATAGACAGATAGGGATATAAAACATTTTATTTATCCATTTATCCATCAGTGGTTACTTAGGTTGTTTCCGTACCTTGGCTATTGTGAATAATGCTGCAATGAACACGGGAGTACAAATATCTCTTCAAGATAGTGATTTTATTTCACTTGGATGTATACCCAGAAATTGGATTGGTGGGTCACATGTAGTTCTATTTCTGATTTCTTGAGGAATCTCCATACTGTTTTCCATGGTCACTATACCAGTTTCCATTCTCAACAGTGTACAAGGGTCCCCTTTTTTCCACATATTGCTACCATTTATTATCTCTTATCTTTCTGATAATAGACATTCTTACATGTGTAAGATGAAAAATCATTGTGATTTTTGATTTTCATTTCCCTGATGATTAATGATGTTATGTACTTTTTCATGTGTCTTTTTGTCATTTGTATGTCTTCTTTGGAAAAATGTCAAATCCAAAAAGATTCTTGCTAAGACCAATGTCAAGGAGCTAACCTCCTACACTTTCCTTTAGGAGTATTATGGTTTCAGGTCTTATGTTCAAATCTTCAGTGCATTCTGAGTTGATTTTTGTGTATGATATAATATAGGGATCAAGTTTCATTCTTTTGTATGTGGCTATCCTGTTTTCCCAACACCATTTATTAAAGAGACTATTCTTTTCCCTTTGTATATTCTTGGCTCCTCTGTCTTAAATTAATTAAATCTATTCTGTCCCCTTGATCTATGTGTCTGTTTTTATGTCTGTATCATAGGGTTATGATTACCATAGCTTTGTAATATAGTTTGAAATCAGTGAATGTGAGGCCTCCAGCTGTGTTCTTTTCCAAGATTGCTTTGGCTATTCAAGGTCTTTTGTGGTTCCATATGAATTTTAAGATTGTTTTTCTATTTCTGCGAAAAATGCTATTGGAATTTCAATAGGGATTGCATTGAATCTGTAGATAGTTTGGGTAGTATGGACATTCTAACAATATTATCTTCCAATACATGAACGTGGAATATCTATCCATTTGTTTGTATCTTCTTTAATTACTTTCTCCAGTGTCTTTAAATTTTCAAGTGTACAGGATTTTTACTTCCTTGGTTAATTTTATTACTAAGTATTTTATTGCTTTTGATGCTATTATAAATGGGATTGTTAGTTTTTCTTACCAATAGTCCATTGTTAGTATATAGACACACCACTGATTTTTATATATTGATTTTGTATCCTGCAAATTTACTGAATTCATTTATTATATCTATTTTTGGTGGAGTCTTTAGGGTTTTCAACATAAAATATTATGTCATCTGCAAACAGAGACAATTTTGCTTCTTTCTCATTTTTATGTCTTTATTTCATTTTCTTTCCTGGTTGCTTTGCTTGGGAGTGTCAGTGCTGTGTTGAACAAAAGTGGTGAGAATGTACATCCTTATCTTATTCCTGACCTTAAAGGAAAAGCTTTCACGTTTTTATCCTTGAGTTTGATGTTAACAGTGACTTGTTATATATGCCCTATATTTGCCCTTTATTGTGTTGAGGTACAGTCATTCTGTATACAGGTGGTTGAGAGTTTTATGATGAAGGGGTGTTAAATTTTGTCTAATGCTTTGTCTGCACCTATTGAGATAATCATATGTTTTTTTATCCTTCATTTTATTAATGTGGTGTATCACTTTTATTGATTTGTCTATATTGAACCATCCTCGCATCCCAGGGATAAATCTCACTTGATCATGATGTATGATTCTCTTTTAAGTTTCTGTTAAATTCAGTTTGCTGGTATTTTGTCAAGGATTTTTACATCTATGTTTATGAGGGATATTGGCCTGTGATTATCTTTTTTTTCTAATGTCCTTGTCTGGCTTCAAAGAAATGAATTTGGAAATATTTCCTCTTCTTCAGTTTTTGGAAGAGTTTGAGGAGGATTGATATTAATTTTTTTTAACAAATTCTTTTTTTGAAATTAATTTATCTTATTTTTGGCTGTGTTGGGTCTTCGTTGCTGTGCACGGGCTTTCTCTAGTTGCAGCACGTGGGGTCTACTATTCGTTGCATTGTGTGGACTTCTCATTGCGGTGGCTTCTCTTTGTTTTGGAACACAGGCTCTAGGCACACGGGCTTCAGTAGTTGTGGCACACAGGCTTAGTTGCTCTGCAACATGTGGGATCTTCCCAGACCATGGCTCTAACCTGTGTCCCCTGCGTTGGCAGGCAGATTCTTAACCACTGTGCCACCAGGGAAGCCCGGTATTAATTCTTCTTTAAACATTTCATTGTATTCCCTAGAGAAAGGTATTTAGTTCTGGCCTTTTTTTGTTGGGAGATGTTTGATTACTGATTCAGTCAACTTATTCATTATTGATCTGTTCAGATTTTCTTTATCTTCATGATTCAGTCTTGGTAAGTTGTATGTATCTAGGAATTTATCCATTTCTACTATATTATCTAAATTTTTGATATATGCTTTTTCATGGTAGTTCATTATATTCCTTAGTATTTCTGTGGCTTAAGTTGTGTTGTCTTCTGTTTCATTTCCCATTTTACATATTTGAGTCATTTTTCTTGGTAGGTCTAGCTAATGGTTTGTCAATTTTATCTTTTAAAAAATAGCTTTTAGTTTCACTGGTCTTTTCTATCGTCTTTTTAGTTTTTATTTCATTTATTTCTGCTCTGATCTTTATTGCCTTCCTTCTACTAACTGTGGGCTTTGTTATTATTTTTCTAGTTCCTTGAGGTATAAAATTAGGTTATTTCAGATCTTTCTTTTTTCTTGATGTAGATGTATCAACTTCCCTCTTAGAACAGCTTTTGCTGCATCTCATAATTTTGGTATGTGTGTTTCCATTTTTATTTATCTCAAGATATATATTTTTTTCTTTTTGATTTCTTTGAAGAAGCACTGTTTGTTCAGGAGCAGGTTGTTTAATCTCCACCTTTTTGTGAATTTCCCAGTTTTCTTCTTATAATTGATTTCTAGTTTCACACCATTATCTTTTAAAAAGCTGATTTACATGATTTTGGTCTTCTTAAATTTACTGAGATGTGTTTTGTGGCCTAACATATGATTTATCCTGAGACTGTTCCATATGTACTTGAGAAGAATATGTATTATGCTGCTATTGCATAGAATGTTCGTTCTATATATGTTAGGCTCAAATGGTGTAAGATGTAGGTTGAGTCCACTATTTCTTCATTGATTTTCTGTCTGGATGATAATATCCATTGTTGAAAGTGAGGTATTGAAGTTCCCTACTTTTACTATTTCTCCCTTTCTATTACTTGCACTAAGTTAGCACACCTTTCTTTATTAATATATCTAAATGGCACAGTTGCTCACTGTCTTAGGCTTAGTGGGAAAGCTGTAGGGACACCTGAGCAAGGCAGAGTCTCACTCTGGGAACATTATGTTTAGAATTGATTATGAAGGTTAGGGTAAGAGAACCTTAGTTATCTCAGAAATTAATTTTTCTTGATTCCTATGATGCAAAGGCAGACATCTTTGAATCTTCACTTGGACTGTTTAAATTTAACAATAAAGTTTTTACAATTAATGGAAATTCTTCCCATATTCTTGCCATCTTATAAATAATTTTATTTCACATCTTTTATGTTTTTTTTCTGTCTTTCTTAGACTCTTTCCTAAATAGATGTGAGATATAAATAAGCTATTATTAGCTTGACAGTATTTTAAACCAATAACCAGTCATTATTTAAAATATGTCATTCTTTAATATGATTTTAAAAGAAAATGAGCTTTGTAAAATATATGAGAGGGAAAGTGGTAGATCTTCTGTTTATTATATATAAGATAATATAGCTTTAAAAATTACTATTGATTAGGCTCCACTGGATTTCTCAAAATTATCTTTAAATTTTATTGTGCCACGATAGGAATACTTTGAGAGAATTTAAGAGAGCTCACTTAATTATAGTTCTACTTAATTTTAGGATATAACTTATTAATACAATGGGGAATAGTTTCATAAAATTCCATTTATATAATTTGATTAATGTGAAAGGGGCATCACTACTGTAAAATAGGTAGACATAATATTTCCCAATCTATATATGTGGAAGCTATAGTTAATAGTTGTTCAAAGTCTATAGGCTAATGAATGATTAAAGGAGGGTTTAGATATAGAGTTTTTCACCGAGACACTATTGACAAATTGGGTGGGTCTTTGACAAGGACTGACTTAATTCCACAGGATGTTCATTATTCATGGTTCTTCCCACTAAATTTCAGAAGTAACTCCCCCAGTCCTCATCATTATTCTATCAACTGTACATGGAAAATATACCTCTCTTTGGCTTGAGAATAGTTATATCCATGGCAGAGGATTCCTTCTGGTCCCTAAAAAGTATTTAGAATTTATAACTAGAAGTCCAGTAAGAAACAGTTTCTTCTTTTATGTATTAAATATGTAGACATTTAAAAAAATATGTTTGATGATTTGCATAGTGTCTTCTCTATGGAATCATGTGATGGGAATTTTTGGGGGGCATTATTATCAGGAAGTTATTCTCCACCAGAGTAATTTAAAAATCTTTTAGATTTTAGGAATTGTGTACATTATCAGCTATTCCTTTCACTAGATTTATAAGGCTTAAATTCACCTATTCTTTACAAGTACATAGTTTAAAAAATACATTTTGCTTAACTTCAAATCTATCTTATTTTTTAGAGTCTTGCTGTCATAAGTTACCTCTGTGACATGTATGTATTACTTTCTTATACTGAAGTTTAGGTTGCTCTATTTTCTGATTCCATCTCAGCAACCTTATTTTATTTAAAGGTAGGGATATAAATACAGACGTCCTACATGTGTTTATAAAGAAAATAGATTATATAACAAAGAAAATGAGGCATATTACACATATTTTTCTATTTATATTTGCCAGGAAAATGGGATGGAGGAATATTTTAGTAAAACATTTTTACTATTTCAGTAAACTGCACTACCTCGTGGTAGAAGGCTTACTATTTTTCAGTGTTATTTTATTGCTATCTTTCATTCTAAGCTGAATAAAAACTATTCTGTAAATTAGCTTTCATTTATTAAAATATATTTCATCACATAGTACATTTAAGCACTACTTATTCTGACAGTAACAGAGTTATGTGTATAAAATAAAACCACATCAATTAGATTGAATCTTTTGAATTGTGGTTGAACGATTTATTAATAAGTGTAATACGTGTTTCTGGCATTCAAGTGTTTGTGTTTAAATAAACACATTTAATAAAATTCTAGCAGAGCTTAGAAGGTTTCTTGTACTTAAGAAAAGCACATTTATTTTGAAAAGGCATTGTTTATTTCTAAAATCAAGTTATTCTCTTGGCAGTACAAGCAATGCTGTTTTTCTGTAAATTATAATTGATTCTTCTATATCATGGAAAATTATGGCTATGCTATATTGAAGCCAAAGAAATATGGCTTCAGAAACATTGGAGGAAGTTATAATGTGGTGATATGACAAATTAAAATAACTTATTTAGAGTGTTTAACCAAGTAGCCCTATGTCTTATCTTATTCCTACACATTTAGACAGCAAAGCTCACTTACTTTTAATGAATAAATATAAATTCTTCAGTGCATTTATTTCACTTTCCTGAACATGCATGACTTCAAAATACAATTCTAATAACTCTATCCCAACGTATATCTACTTTTCTTTCTGGGCCACTTACATAATTAGCAATACTCTGTATCAATATACTTTAAGTGAAATTTTTGTTGTTATCTCCTTTACCTGTCTTAATTGTAAGCTAATTGCCTTCAGATAGCCCTATAGATTAATTTTGTAAATATTTATATAATATAGGTTTATAGAATATGCCAGCTTTTATTACAGAGGTGGAAGGTTTTATACTTAGAAACAGTTTAAGTTTTGCAAATCTAACAGAAAAAAGTAATAATCCATGGTTTTTTAGCTTCCAATTTTACTTGGTAGATATGGTATTATATACCACCATTCCTAACATGGTTTTGAAACACTGTTCATGTTTCTGTTTCCTTCTCTGCTGACTGTGCTATAACAGTAAGAGACATTTTCCATCTTCATTTTCTTTTCTCATCTGCCTCCCAAATCTGTCCTGAAAGTATATTGTTTTTCTCTCTATTCTCCAAAGACTTTACTTTCTTCTTCATTTTACTATAGACTTTGCATTAATTGCTTATAATTTCTTCCTAATTTCCATTTACCCTTGAAATATGATTTTTACTCTCCACGCACATGCCAATCACCACAGAATATAAATGAACGCTCCCAAATATCATAACCATCTTCTAATCCTCTCTGACTACACTTTGATCCCACTGGTCCTAGCCTTTTATTTCTTTTTATTCTCATCAAAATTTTTTCCTATTACTTTTTCAGGTCATTCATTAGCATATAGTAATTATCTTTGTAGTGACTCAATGTATCTTTGCATCTAATTCTATTTCAAAACCCTTTTAACCATGCTTAAATTATATGTTATATAAATGCCTTATGGATTCAACAGGTCAAAGATCAAAAAGTTTTATATCAAGCTAAAACACAGTTCTTCATTTTTGACAAAGATTCTTTGACCTACCTTTAGCCAGACTACTGAACCTTCTCCTAGGCCCACTGAACACTTCCTTATGAAATCCAGTGTTAGCAAGAAACATGCTAATTCAGTTTAACCAGAATCCCCAAACCCTGAATACCTGATCATCCTCAACATCTGGTCCTCATCCTCCTCCATCCCCCAGGTCAGCAGTCCCCAAACTTTTTGGCACCAGGGACCAGTTTCGTGGAAGACAATTTTTTCATGGACCAGGGGTTGTGGGGGATGGTTTTGGGATGATTCAAGTGCATTACATTTATTGTGCACTTTATTTATATTATTATTACATTGTAATATATAATGAAACAATTATATAATTCACCATAATGCAGAATCAGTGGGAGCCCTGAGCTTGTTTTCACTTGCCACTCACTGATAGGGTTTTGATATGAGTCTGCAAGCAATTGATTTATTATGGTCTCTGTACAGTCAAACCTCTCTATTAATGATAATCTGTATTTGCAGCCACTCCCCAGCACTAGCATCACTCCCTCAACTCCACCTCAGATCATCAGGCATGAGATTCTCATAAGGAGTGCACAACCTAGATCCCTTGCATGTGCAGTTCACAGTAGGGTTCACGCTCCTATGAGAATCTAATGCCGCTGCTGACTTGATAAGAGGCAGAGCTCAGGTGGTAATGTGAGCGATGGGGAGTGGCTGTAAATACAGATGAAGCTTTGCTTACTTGCCTGCCACTCACCTCCTGCTGTGTGGCACGGTTCCTAACTAATGGTAGTGGTCCGTGGCCTGGGGGTTGGGGACCCCTGCCCCTGGTGATATCTGATTACCCTGGCCTGCCTTCAGTAAGAATCCTGTTAGGTTGGTTTAGCCAGAATCAACCTTACTCTTATGTTTCCTCTTAATAATTTTTCATCCACTGACCCTCACCCCTACTTGGCTATAAATCCCCACAGGCACATGCTGTTTTTCGAATTGAGTGCAATCTCCCCCACTGTAAAATCCCATTGCAGTAGTCCCTTTAACTAGTACGATGGTCCTGAATTAAGTCTGCCTTATCATCTTTAACAACTGTCATTGAATATTTCTTTAATAATTTGGAATTCAGAGTCTATTTGAAAAATATGTAATATTTACTTTTACATACACATAGAACTTTATGAAGTCTATATAACTAAAAAATAATTTTTATGCTGTCACAATACAAGATTTCCTTATTTGAAGATGGTTCTGTGACGTTGTGACTTAACATTCTGAAATATATAAATTATATTATAAATGAAGATGCTTGGGTAATAGCACCTTGCTAGCTCTAATATCTGGCATCCAAATTTTAAAACTTAAGTGTCAGTTATTTATTGTGGGTGCTCCAGAAAGGGGTTCAGGAGTAGGAGGTGATACAAAGGAAAACCAAAACCACTTTTTCCTTATTATCTTTTAAAATTATTATTAATGGGGGTGCCGCAGTGGTTGAGAGTCCGCCTGCCGATTCAGGGGACACGGGTTCGTGCCCCGGTCTGGGAAGATCCCACATGCCGCGGAGTGGCTGGGCCCGCGAGCCATGGCCGCTGAGCCTGCACGTCCGGAGACTGTGCTCCGCAACGGGAGAGGCCACAACTGTGAGAGGCCCGCGTACCACAAAAAAAAAAAATTATTATTAACTATCAATTGAGTCAAGAATAAGTCAAGTTTTATGGTTACACTGATAAGGACCAGGAAAGACCAGCGCAGTTGCACTACAATTTGGATTTCTAGGTGTATTGTCCTAAGCATAGTTTGCAGAGGCATTTAATGACTAACATCTCTCCTGAAATGTGATCATGTTTGCTTCTTTATAAAAAGTTCTAACTTGGGAACTGTAAATAGATTATTCTTGGCTGGGTGGTGGCACATTAAATATTTGCTGATATTCAGAGTAAATTGATAATTACATTCCCTAGGAATCAGGTTTGATGATCACCCTCTCTTTTTTCAAAAGGAAATGTTTTTGTCTATAATTTAAAATAATAACTATTTGACTTTAGACTTAAAAATAATCATTCAAATCACAGGCCAATTTTTTCTAACTTGGAATGTGCATATTCTAGTTTGTAGTTTTTTTTTAAGTTTTTTTTTGACACTGTACATTGTAATATTATCTAATTTGTATTCAGTTTTTTATTAGTATTAGAATTTTTTGATATTATGGATTTTATTTTAAAATGCATTTAATACTTTTAAGCCGTATATTTATGTTTGTTTTGTTTTCCCTTCTAAGTTATTGATTATTCTCTAAAAATTTGTTCAAACCAAGAACACATTCTAGAAAGTTATCAGATCATGCCCTTTCTTTTCACTTGCCTCCTTAAAAATATTTTTTAGCTATTGGTAAAAATAGAAATCAATTTAAAGTCAACATTAAATTCCATAACAAGGGGAAAAACAGAGAAATTGGCACCCAAAAGCTGACAGTCAAATATAAGTAGTTTTAAGAATCAGAAATATCACTCTAATTTCATGTTATTTATCATCTAGACACTTTTTTTGGAGCACTGTCAAAATAAATTGATTTGTATTTTCTAAACAATTATCACTCAGTGCATAAAAACAGACTACTAAAAATCAGTGCAACCTTTTCTTTCTAATTTTTTTTCAACTTGGCCCATGCCTCTTTTCAATTCTTCAATTAGGTAGATACAATAATTCATAATTTGTTAGCCACAGTTTTCCCCAAGGCAGTCAATATCCCAAATAAGAGCAAATAAATAAATAAAAATCCCTTAATTTGAGAGTTTACTGCATTTTATAGGTACACTTCCTCACCTTATTCTCTCTCCTGGTTTAATAATATTTTCAAATCTGCCATATCTTTTTAACTTTTTTTTTATCCTCCTTCAAATAGCATGTGAAAACAGGTTATATACACTGCCAGAGAACACAGATTAACATTTCTAATTTGCTTCTTTTATTATCATTTTAAAAGGGTACATGAAAACTGATTTTCAAAATCAAAATATTTCCATAGGCAGCTATGCCACCTTAGGCATCTGGGGAGTGTCAACTTTTTTATTTCCTTCAAGATACCTAGACACTTATTAGGATAAATGCTGTATTAATCAGAGTAAAAATGTTTCTCTGTATAATAAGCCAAAAGAAAATCACAGTGTATTCACACAAGAACAATTTAGTTCTTGTTCTTGCAAAATCCAGTGTAGATATTTCTTGTAGGCGAGATTTCTACAAGAACTGATTCAAACATACTGGCATCAATTGCTCCAATTACTTAATTTACTGGTGATCAACAAACTGTCCACGAAAAGAGAGAGAGAGAAGAAAAATTTCATATGGGAGATTTTTGCAGACAGTTCAGAAAGTGTATTTTCTAACTTTTAAATATTCCTTTAGAGAGAAATGTAAGAATGACTAGGAAATGTAGTCTTAAACTTACGCTTTAGTAAGGCATGGAATTGTCTGGTGAAGCTATAGAATTGTCTCTGCTGCACTTATTCAAAATGTAAATAATGTATCTATGGATATGTATAGACAATTCAATATGGAATAATTTGAATATAATATAATTTTGTTATAAAAAGCAATAATAATATCTTCTTTTTCATTTCTCATTCTTAGAAGCAAAATTTTATTTTTAGTACTGAAACATCAGTTGTTGGTATTATAATTTTGAATTAAACAACAGCAATATATAAAGTAGAAATTTATTTTTATCTTTATTGCAGTATAATTGTCTTACAATGTTGTGTTAGTTTCTGCTGTACAACAAAGTGAATCAGCTATATGTACACATATATCCCCATATTCCCTCTCTCTTGAGCCTCCCTCCCACCTGCCCTATCCCACCCCTCTAGATTGTCACAAAGCATCAAGGTGATCTCCCTGTGCTATGCAGCAGCTTCCCACTAGCCATCCATTTCACATTTGGTAGTGTATATATGTCAATGCTACTCTCTCACTTCATCCCAGCTTCCCATTCCCCACTGTGTCCTCAAGTCCTTTCTGTACATCTGTGTCTTTATTCCTGCCCTGCCACTATATGTGCATTAGCATATGGCATTTGTTTTTCTCTTTCTGACTTTACTCTGTATGACAAACTCTAGGTCCATCCACCTCATTACAAATAACTCAATTTTGTTCCTTTTTATAGCAATATTCCATTGTGTATATGTGCCACATCTTCTTTATCTATTCATCTGTTGATGGACATTTAGGATGCTTCCATGTCCTGACTATTGTAAACAGTGCTGCAATGATTATCGTGGTACATGTATCTTTTTGAATTATGGTTTTCTCAGGGTATATGCCCAGTAGTGGGATTGCTGGGTCATCTTGTAGTTCTATTTTTAGTTTTCTAAGGAACCTCCATACTGTGCTCCATAGTGGCTGTATCAATTTACATTCTTACCAACAGTGCAGCAGGGTTCCCTTTTCTCCACACCCATGCCATCATTTATTGTTTGTAGATTTTTTGATGATGACCATTTTGACCAGTGTGAGGTGATACCTCATTGTGGTTTTGATTTGCATTTCTCTCATGGTTAGTGATGTTGAGCATCTTTTCATGTGTTTGTTGGCAATCTGTATGTCTTCTTTGGAGAAAAGTCTATTTAGATCTTTCACCCAATTTTGGATTCAGTTGTTTGGTTTTTTTTTCTGATATTGACCTGCATGAGCTGCTTGTATATTTTGGAGATTAATCCTTTGTCAGTTGCTTCATTTGCAAATTTTTTCTCCCATTCTGAGGGTCGTCTTTTCATCTTGTTTATGGTTTCCTTTGCTGTGCAAAAGCTTTTAAGTTTCATTAGGTCCTATTTGTTTATTTTTTATTTTATTTCCATTATTCTAGGAGTGTGTCAAAAAACATCTTGCTGTTATTTATGTCAAAGAGTGTTCTGCCTATGTTTTCCTCTAAGAGTTTTATAGTGTCTGGCCTTACATTTAGGTCTTTAATCCATTTTGATTTTATTTTTGTGTACGGTGCTAGGAATTGTTCTAATTTCATTCTTTTACATTTAGCTATCCAGTTTTCCCAGCACCACTTATTGAAGAGGCTGTCTTTTCTCCATTGTATATTCTTGCCTCCTTTGTCAAAGATAAGGTGACCATATGTGCGTAGGTTTATCTCTGGGCTTTCTATCCTGTTCCATTGATCTATATTTCTGTTTTTGTGCCAGTAACTTATTGTCTTGATGACTCTAGCTTTGTAGTATAGTCTGAAGTCAGGGAACCTGATTCCTCCAGCTCCTTTTTTCTTTCTCAAGATTGTTTGGCTATTCAGGGTCTTTTGTGTTTCCATACAAATTGTGAAATTTTTTGTTCTAGTTCTGTGAAAAATGCCAGTGGTAATTTGATAGGGAATTGCATAGAATCTGTAGATTGCTTTGGGCAGTATAGTCATTTCCACAATGTTGATTCTTCCAATCCAAGAACGTGGTATATCTTTCCGTCTGTTTGTATCCTCTTTGACTTCTTTCATCAGTGTCTTATAGTTTTCTGCTACAGGTCTTTTGCCTCCTTAGGTAGGTTTATTCCTAGGTATTTTATTCTTTTTGTTGCCATGGTAAATGGGAATGTTTCCTTAATTTCGGTTTCTGATGTTTTATTGTTAGTGTATAGGAATGCACGAGATTTCTGTGCATTAATTTTGTATCCTGCTACTTTACCAAGTTCATTGATTAACTCTAATAGTTTTCTGGTGGCGTCATTAGGATATTCTATGTATAGTATCATGTCATCTGCAAACAGTGACAGTTTTACTTCTTCTTTTCTGATTTGGATTCCTTTTATTTCTTTTTCTTCTCTGATTGCCATGGCTAAAACTTCCAAAACTATGTTGAATAATAGTGATGAGAGTGGGCATCTCTGTCTTGTTCATGATTTTAGAGGAAATGCTTTCATTTTTCACCATTGAAGATGATGTTGGCTGTGGGTTTGTCATATATGTCTTTTATTATGTTGAGGTAGGTTCTCTCTATGCTCACTTTCTGGAGAGTTTTATCATAAATGGGTGTTGAATTTTGTCAAAAGCTTTTTCTGCATCTATTGAGATTATCATATGGTTTTTATCCTTCAATTTGTTAAGATGGTGTATCACAATGATTGACTTGCATATATTGAAGAATTCTTGCATTCCCAGGATAAACCCCACTTGATTGTGGTGTATGATCCTTTTAGTGTACTGTTGGGTTGGGTTTGCTAGTATTTTGTTGAGGATTTTTGCATCTATGTTCATCAATGATATTGGCCTGCAGTTTTCTTTTTTTGTGACATCTTTGTCTAGTTTTGGTATCAGGGTGATGGGGGCCTCGTAGAATGTGTTTGGGAGTGTTCCTTCATCTGTTATATTTTGGCAGAGTTTGAGAAGGATAGATGTTATCTCTTCCCTTAATATTTGATAGAGTTTGCCTGTGAAGCCATCTGGCCCTGAGCTTTCGTTTGTTGGAGGATTTTTAATCACAGTTTCAATTCCAGTGCTGTTGATTGGTCTGTTCATGTTTTCTGTTTCTCCCTGGTTCAGTCTTGAAGGTTGTACTTTTCTAAGAATTTGTCCATTTCTTCCAGGTTTTCCATTTTATTGGCATATAGTTGCTTGTAGTAGTCTCTCTTGATCCTTTGTATTTCTGCTGTGGCAGTTGTTACTTCTCCTTTTTCTTTTCTAATTCTGTTGATTTGAGTCTTCTCCCTGTTTTCCTGATGAGTCTGGCTAATGGCTTATCAATTTTGTTTACCTTCTCAAAGAACCAACTTTTACTTTTATTGATCTTTGCTATCATTTCCTTCATTTCTTTTTCATTTATTTCTCATCTGATCTTTATGATTTCTTTCCTTCTGCTAACTTTGGGGTTTTTTGTTGTTCTTTTTCCTCTAATTGCTTTAGGTGTAAGGTTAGGTTGCTTATTTGAAATTTTTCTTGTTTCTTGAGGTAGGATTGTATTTCTATAAACTTCCCTCTTAGAACTAACTGCTTTTCCTGCATCCCATAGGTTTTGTGTTGTTGTGTTTTCATTGTCATTTGCTTCTGGTTTAGGTATTTTTTGATTTCCTCTTTGATTTTTTCAGTGATCTCTTGGTTATTTAGTAGTGTACTGTTTAGCCTCCATGTGTTTGTATTTTTTACAGATTTTTTTCCCTGTAATTGATATCTAGTCTCATAGGGTTGTGGGTGGAAATGATACTTGATACGATTTCAATTTTCTTAAATTTACCAAGGCTTGATTTGTGACTCAAGATATGATGTATCCTCGAGACTGTTCCATGAGAACTCGAGAGGAAAGTGTATTCTGTTGTTTTTGGATGGAATGTCCTATAAATATCAATTATATCCATCTTGTTTAATGGGTCATTTAAAGCTTGTGTTTCCTTGTTTTTTTTCATTTTGGTTGATTTGGATCAAATCAAACAAATTTCGTGAAAGTGGGGTGTTAAAGTCCCCTACTATGGTTGTTTTACTGTTGATTTCCCCTTTTATGGCTGTTAGCCTTTGCCTTATGTATTGAGGTGCTCCTATGTTGGGTGCATAGATCTTTACAACTGTTAGATCTCCTTCTTGGATTGATCCCTTGATCAGTATGTAGTGTCCTTCCTTGTCTCTTATAATAGTCTTTATTTTGAAGTCTATTTTGTCTGTTATGAGTATTGCTACACCAGCTTTATTTGATTCCCATTTGCATGAAATAGCTTTTTCCAACCCCTCACTTCTAGTCTCTTTGTGTCCATAAGTCTGAAGTGGGTCTCTTGTAGGCGGCATATATATGGGTCTTGTTTTTCTACCCATTCAGCCAGACTGTGTCTTTTGGTTGGGGTATTTAGTCCATTTACATTTAAGGTAATTATTGATACGTAGTTTCCTGTTGCCATTTTCTTAATTGTTTTTGGTTTGGTTTTGTAAGTCTTTTCCTTCTCTTGTGTTTCTCACCTAGAGAAGTTCCTTTAGCATTTGTTGTAAAGCTGGTTTGGTGGTGCTGATTTCTCTTAACTTTTGCTTATCTGTAAAGCTTTTGATTTCTCCATGAAATCTGAATGAGATCCTTGGTGGTTAGAGTAATCTTGGTTGTAGGTTTTTCCCTTTCATCACTTTAAATATATCTTGCCACTCACTTCTGGCCTGTAGTTTCTCCTGAAAGATCAGTTGTTAACCTTGTGGGGATTCCCTTGTATGTTATTTGTTGCTTTTCCCTTGCTGCTTTTAATACTTTTTCTTTGTAATTAATTTTTGATAGTTTGATTAGTATGTGTCTTGGCATGTTTCTCCTTGGATTTATCCTGTATGGAACTCTCTGCACTGCCTGGATTTGATTGACTATTTCCTTTCCCATATTAAGGAAGTTTCAACTATAATCTCTTCAAATATTTTCTCAGTCCCTTTTTATTTGTCTTCTTTTTCTGGGACCCCTATAATTCATATGTTCGTGTGTTTAATGTTATCCCAGAGGTCTCTGAAGCTGTCCTCAATTCTTTTCATTCTTTATTCTGCTCTGTGGTAGTTATTTCTACTATTTTATCTTGCATGTCACTTATCCGTTCTTCTACCTCAGTTATTCTGCTCTTGATTCCTTCTACAGAATTTTTAACTTTATTTATTGTGTTGTTCATCATTGTTTTTTTGCTGTTTAGTTCTTTAATTCCTTGTTAAATGTTTCTTGTATTTTCTCCATTCTATTTCCAAGATTTTGGATCATCTTTACTATCATTACTCTGAATTCTTTTTCAGGTAGACTGCCTATTTCCTCTTCATTTATTTGGTCTGGTGGGTTCTTACTTGCTCCTTCATCTGCTGCATATTTCTCTGTCTTCTCATTTTGCTTAACTTACTGTGTTTGGTGTCTCCTTTTTGCAGGCTGCAGGTTAGTAGTTCCCATTTTTTTTGGTGTCTTCCCCCAGTGGGTAAGGTTGGTTCAGTGGGTTGTGTAGGCTTCCTGGTGGAGGGGCTGGCACGTGTGTTATGGTGGATGAGGCTGGATCTTGTCTTTGTGGTGGGTAGGACAATGTCCATGGTGTGTTTTGGGGTGTCTGTGAGCTTAGTAAGACTTTAGGTAGTCAGTGTGCTGATCAGTGGGTTTGTGTTCCTATCTTGTTTGTTGTTCGGTGTGAGGCATCCAGCACTGGGAGCTGCTGGCCATTGGGTGGAGCTGGATCTTGGGTCAAATAGAGGCCTCCATAAGAGCTCTTGGCAGTTAATCTTCCCTGGGTCTTAGAATTCTCTAGTGGTTCAACGTCCTGGACTCAGTGCTTCCATCCCGGAGCCTCAGGCCTGACTTCTTATTTAGGGACCATGACCCTGCAAGTTGCTCGTCCTAGCAAAAAAAGATGATTAAAAAAAAAAAGACTAACAAAACCCCAGACAAATGGTAAAAAGTAAAACACTTGATGTGGCCATTCTTTTAAATTTTAGACGTTGTCATAGGTGAGTTTCACAATGTGGTTTCACAATGTGGTTTTAAGGTGTAAATCTGTAATTATCATAATGGTGACATCTTTTTAGTGCTTAACTTCCTTGCATACATCTGATTTAGTGAAGTATCCATTTAGAGTTTTACCTACCTTTACAAAATATTTTTCTTATTGTTGAGTTCTGGGAGTTCTTCATATGTTCTGAATACAAGTCCTGCATCAGAAATGTGAATTGCAAATATTTTATTACAGTCTCTGGCTTGTCTTTTCATTCACTTAACTGTGTCTTACAAAAAGTAGATATTTTTAGTTTGGATAAATTGGATTTATAATTTTTTCCTCTTTGATACCATTTTTTAAGTTTATATCTAAGACATCTTTTCCTAACCAAAGTCAAAAGTAACTTTTCTCATGTAACATTCTAAAAGTTTTATATTTTTAAATTTTATATGTAACTCAGTGAATATTTTAAGTTATTTTTGTATATAATGTGAGTTATTGATTGAATATAATTTTTGCATATAGATATTAAATTGTTCCAGCACCATTTATTGAAGAGAATATCTTTCTTCACTAAATTGAACTTACACCTTTGTTGAAAAACAATTGGCTCTATATGTCTTCTTTTTCTGGACTCTTTTCTGTTCAATTGACATATTCATCTATCTTGAGTCATAGATTATTTTGATTGATGTAGCTTTACAATGAATCTGGAAGTCAGAATATGCAAGTCTTCCAAATCTATTCATCTTTTTTGAATGTTGTTTTGGCTAGTCTAAGTCCTTTGAATTTTCATATGAATTTTAGCATTAATTTTTCAATTTCTAAAAGAATTAGTTGAAACATGATGAATTTACAAGTCAATTTGGGGAGAGTTGATATCAGAATACTTTTTGGTTTTCTAACCTAGGAATACAGAAAAAGTAGCCATTTATTTAGATATTATTTAATTCCTGTCAGCAATGATTTGTAATTTTCAGGACAGAGGTTTTTCACATAATTTATCAGATTTATTCCTAAGTACTTCACAATTTTTATTCTATTATAAAGGATGACATTGATGGTATTAAAATATTTTTACTTTCCAATTACTAGTTTTTAATATAATGAAATACAGTTGATTTAAGTATATTGATCTTGCACTTTGAAATCCTGCTAAGCTCATTCATAAGTTCTAGTAGATTTTTGTAAATTCCATTAGCTTTTCTATGTAAAAGAACTTGTCATCTGTCAATAAAGACCATTTTAATTTATATATATAAATTATTATTATATTGATTAGACCTCCAAGACAATGTTTAATAAAAATATTGAAATTAGACATCCTTGTCTTCTTTCTGTTCTTTGAGAGAAGAATTCAGTCTTTTACCATTAAGTATGATGTCAGTGTAAGGTTTTTGTTTTTAATAGGCTTTATTTTTATAGCAGTTTTAGGTTCACAAAAATTGAGCAGAAAGTATAGTGTTTTCCCATATGCCCTCTGACCCCACATATGCATAGCCTCCCCCATGCTCAGTATCCTACACCGGACTGATACATTTCTTACATTTGATGAACCTGTATTGACAAATCATCATTACCAGGGTCCATAGTTTACATCAGGGTTCACTTTTGGTGTTGTGCCTTCTACGTGTTTGGACAAATGTGTGACATGTCTCTAGCATTATAGTATGATATAGAGTAGTTTCATTGCCTGAAGAATCTTCTGTGCTCCACTTATTTACCCCTGTCTCATTACTAACCCCTGGAAACCACTATCTTTTTACTGTTTCCATAGTTTTCCCTTTTCCAGAATGTCATATAGTTGAATCATACAGGATGTAGCCTTTTCAGATTGGCTTCTTTCACTTAGTAAAATGCATTTAATGTTCCTCTAAGTCTTTTCAGAGTTTGATAGTGCATTTCTTGTTAGTGCTGAATAATATTCCATTGTCTGGATGTAACACAGTTGATTTATCCGTTCACCTACTAAAGGATACCTTGGTTGCTTCCAAGTTTTAGTAATTGTAAGCAAAGCTGCTATAAACATACATGTGCAGATTTTGTTGTGGACATAAGTTTTCAACTTTTTATGTAAATACCAAGGAACACAATTGCTGGAGCATACAGTAAGGGTATGTTTAGTCTTGTAAGAAACTACCAAATTCTTGCAGAGTGGCCATACCATTTTGCATTCCCATCAGCAATGAACAAGAGCTCCTGTTACTACAAATCCTCACCAGCATTCAGCATAGTAAGTGTTCCAGATTTGGGACATTCTAATAGATATGTAGTAATATCTCCTTGTTGTTTTAACTTGCATTTCCCTGATTACATATAATGTGGAGCAGCATTTAAGCCATCTTAAATAAGATAGCTTATTTGCCATCTGTATATTTTTGATGAAGTGTCTCCTAAGGTCTTTGGTCCAATTTTAATTGGGTTGTTTGCTTTCATAGTGTTGGGTTGTAAAAGTTCTTTGCATATTTTCAATAACAGTCCTTTGTCAGATATGTCTTTTGGAAATATTTTCTCCCAACTGTGGCTTGTCTTCTCATTCTCTTAACATCATCTTTCACAGAACAGAAATTTTTAATTTTAATTAAGTCTAGTTTATTTCATGAATTGTGCCTTTAGTGTTGTATCTAAAATGTCACTGCCAAATCCAAGGTCATCTGGATTTTCTCCTATGTTACCTTCTAGCAGCTTTATAGTTTGTGTTTTGCATTTAGGTCTGTGATCCATTTTGAGTTAATTTTGGTGAAGAGTATAAGGTCTGTGTCTAGATTCATTTTTTACACATGGAAGTCAAATTGTTTCAATGCCATTTGTTGAAAAACGGGAAGTTTTTCATAGATGCTCTGTATTAACTTAGAGAAATTCAATTCTATCCTAAGTTTGCTAATAGCTTTTATCAGGAATGGAATATCAATTTTGTAAAATGCCTTAAAAAAACTGAAATGATAAGATTTTACAAATCTACTGTGTTAGTATTGTGAATTACATTAAGTGATTTTAAATGAACTATTTCAGAATTTTTAAAGAATACACAGAAGTTGCAAAGACAGTATGGAGAGTTCTGTCATACCATTTACCAGTTTCCCCTAATGTTAACATCTTATATAACAATGGTAAATTTGTGAAAATGAAAACATTTACTTTGGTACATTACAGTTACCTAAGCTACAAATTTTATTCAGATTTCTCTTGTTTTTTCACTGTTTCAAGATAATGCAGATATCACATAGAATTTAGCATTAACTGATTTTTTAAATGTTATACCAAGATTGTATTCCTGGGATTAATTCCATTGGCTATGATAACAGTATCAATGTAATATTTTGTTGGATTCTGTTTACTAAAAGTTTGTTATGAATTTTTACATTTATGTACATGAAAGATATTCATTCTTTAGTGTTTTTCCCTTCAAATTTATTTTTTTGGTTTCTATATCAGAGGAAACTATTTCCTCTGCTTTAATTTTCTAGAATATTTTAAGCATAATTCATAATATTTTTTCCTTAAAGATTTAATATGTGTGATGAATTGGGAGATTGGGATTGACATATATACATAATATGTATAAAATGGATAAGTAATAAGAACCTGCTGTATAAAAAATAAAATTAAATTAAAAAAAAACTTAAAAAATAAATGCAGGATAATTAAAAAAATGATTTAATATAATTTCCCAGTAAATATATCTATATATCAGTAGTGTGTCTTTTTCTACCTAATCACTATGATTAGAGGTTTATCAATTTTATTTATCTAAAAAAAAAAAAGCTTCTCTTTTTATTGATTTATTCTATTGTTTTCCACTCTGATCTTTATTATTTCCTTTCTCCTGTTTATTTTGGGTTTGTTTGGCTTTTCTCTTTTTTGTTGTTGTTCTTAAAATAATTTCTAATTTCCCCTTTTATTTCTTGTTTTACCCATGGATTACTTAGAAGTGTGCTATTTGTATCCAATATTTTGAGACTTTGTCAATGTTTTTCTGCTATTCATTTTTAATTAACTTATGCTGTGGTCAGAAAACTTACTCCGTATCACTTGAATCCTATTATGTTCATTCAAACTTGTTTTATGGTTCTGAATACAGTCAATCTTGGTAAATGTTCTAGGCACATATGAAAAGAATGTGCATTCTGTTGCTGAGTGCATGCTTTTAAGTTCAACAACATTATTGTTTGATAGCTTTGTTTAAACTTTCAGTATACTTACTGCTTTTGAGGATCTCATCCATCAGTTGTTGACAGTGGGTGTTAAAACCTCTGCTCATAATTTTGATGTTGTTATTCTTTTTTGTAGTTCTATTAGTTTTTGTTTCATGTAATTTAAATCTCTGTGTTTACATACAAAAATTTTATGATTGTAATGTCCCCTTAATGAATTAAGAACGTTAAAGTTATGAAATTCCTCCACTCTATTAATACAGCTGCATCATCTTTATTTGATTGGTGAATATCTTTTTGCATCCTTTTACTTATGTCCTGTTTATACTATGATTTTTAAAATATGTCTCTTTTAGGCGGCATCTATTTGGATCTTGCCTTTTAGTACAATCTTATAATTTCTGCTTTTTAACTGGGTTATTTAGATCACTATTTACATTTTATATGATTACTGATGTGGTTGTGTTTAAAACTGCCATCTTGCAAAATGCTTTTTACTGATATCATCTCCTTTTTCACTTTTTCCTCTTTTTTCTTTTGATTACTAGAGTACTATTATGATTCCAATTCATCACCATTGTTGACTTAATTATCAACAATTTATTAGCTGTATGAATATAATAAGTAATTATATTTGCCACCTTTGGTTCATAGTACACATCTTTAACTTATTACTGTCTATCCTCAAATGATATTGTAGTACTTCATATAAAGTATAAGAACCTTATTGTCATTCCTCCTATCAGTCTTTATGCTCTTGTCATACATTTATTTTCACATATATATTAAGACTCATAAATAATGTTATTATTTGTTTAAAAGCACATTATGTTTTTGTTTTTTTAAATTTATTATATTTTTACTTTTGGTTGTGTTGGGTCTTTGTTGTGGTGTGTGGTCTTCTCATTGTGGTGGCTTCTCTTGTTGTGGTGCACAGGTTTAGGTGCTCTGCGGTATGTGGGATCTTCCCGGACCAGGGCTCGAACCTGTGTCCCCTGCATTGGCAGGCAAATTCTTAACCACTGTGCCACCAGGGAAGTCCTAAAAGCACATTATGTTTTAACAAGATTTAAATAATAAGAGAAAATCATATATTTTTCTATATAGGAATGATCTCTTGTCCTCTGTTTTTTTGTTTGATCCATATTTCCATCTGGTACCATTTTTATCTCTGCCAAAAAGACTTTAACATTTTTTATGAAGAGATTCTGGTTATGTTAAATTAACATTTGCTTTACAGAAAACTTTTTATTTGCCTTTACTTTTGGAAGATGTTCCTGATGAAAATTTGCTATTATCCTTAACTATGTTCCCCCAATTTTTAAAAATCTGGCTCTTTTTAAGTTTTTCTTCTTTTCACTGATTTTGATCAATTTGATTATGATATGCTGTGGTATGCTTTTCTTCATGATTCTCTTGTATAGTGTTTGTTAATCTTTTTGGAACTGTAGATTTTTAATATTTATTAAATTTGGAAACATTCTGGCCATTCTTCCTCTCTCTCCTCTCCTTTGAGAAGTAATTATATATATATATTAGACCATTTAAAATTTCACACATCTCACTGATACACTTTTCTTATGTTATTATTTTTCCCTCTGTATTTCATTTGGATATTTTCTATTCCTTTGTCCTCAAGTTAACTTTTTTCTTCAATATCTTTTCTACCATTAATATCATACAGCATATTTTTTCATCTCAGAAATTGTAATTTTTATCTGTAGAAGTTTGCTCTGTATCTTTCTTTAAACATGTTCTAAGTCTCTACTTAATATCTTACATATAGAATACCAGTTAAAGAACTATACTGTTCTTTTCTGCTAATTCTAAATATCTGCATTATTTAAGTCCGTTTCAATTGATAGAAAATTCTCCTCATTATAATTTGTTTTTCTGCTTCTTTGGATACCTAATAATATTGGATTGGATGTCATACCTTGTTGGATTCTGGATATTTTTGTATATCTATAACTATTCTTAAGCTTTTCTCTAGTATGTAGCTACAGTTGACCCTTGAACAATGTTGGGGTTTGGGGCACAAATGCCTGTACAGCTGAAAATCCACATATAACTTTACAGTCGGCTTTCCATTTCCAGAGTTCTACATCCTCAGATTCAACCAACTGTGGGTTGTATGGTACCATAATATGTATTTATTGAAAAAAATCTATGTATAAGTGGACCTGCACAATTCAAACCTGTGTTGTTCAAGGGTCAGCTGTACTTGTGAAAAGTTTAAAGCTCCAGGATAACAAGGGTTGCAGAAAACATCTATATTTTAGAAGATTATGATTTCATAGTAAAATATACATTTCAGACTTGTTATGGTACAGGTAGTTAAGTTACAACTTGATCCACTCCTAATTATAAAAATCATAAAATTTGTAGTATTTTAGGTCTGGCTTCTTTCATCGAGGATAATGTTTTTTGAGATTTATCGATGTCGTCTACTGTGTTAATAGATTTATTTATTTATTTTTATTGCTGAGTAGTATACCATTATATGCATACCCTACTTTGTGTTTATCTATTCATTAGTCATTGGGAGTTTGATTTGTTTCCGGTTTTTGGATATTACATATAATGCTGATATGAACTAACACATACATGTCTTTATGTGGACATAGGTTTTTATTTTTTTTGGTAGATAGCTTGAGCCTAAGGGAAAATTACTAAATCATGTAGTAAATTATGTTTAACTTTTTAAGAAATTATTTTTCAAAATGATTTTAATATTTTTATATCCCTGACAATAATGTATGAAATCTTGGTTTCTCTAAATTGTTGATAATATTTGGTATTGTCAGTTTTTTAGATTATCACCATTCCAGTGGGTATTAGTGATATTTCACAGTGATTTAATTTATGCTTCCCTAGTGACTAAAAATGTAGAACTTCTTTTCATGTGCTTAATAGATATTTGTATGTCTTCACTGGGGAATTATCAATTCAAACGTTTTGCCCATTTCCTATTTAGATTGACTGGTCCTCTTATGATTGACTGGTCCTCTTATATTGTAGATATATGTACTTTATCAGCCATATGATTTGCAAATATGTGCTTTATCTGTGACTTGACTTTTCATTTTCTTAATGGTGCCATTGGAAGAATCAAAGTGTAGGTTTGTTAGCATACTCAAACAAAGTTCAGCCACTTCTCAAGACTGACTTCTTTCACTCTATGCCAAGCTCCTTCAAGTCCTCTCTGGGCATGCACACAGCTTTTTCATTAACCAGGGATGTGTGGATGGCTTTATATAGCCATTCTGCTGAGCTCTCAATTCCAAAATCTTTTTAATCTTTTAAATTTGGACTCATTCTATTTTAAATCTTTTTCTCCAAAAAGCAAATTTAAATTTTGTTTTTTGTTATTCCTACATCTCATACTTATCTTACATTTAATAATCTAATCATTTCGTTATTACTTTTATATAGTGTCAATTTGTTCAATCTATGATAGATGACATAATCTATATGCTTCCTTCTCACTCTTCCTACTATACCTTTCTCCCCGTTCTTGTTCATTATTATTATTTTTTGTATTACAGTAGCTTATAATGTTTATGTTATGTATTGGAAATTAGTTCTACGTTTAAATGAACTTAAAAAACAGACTTTTAATCATGTTTCCACTTTTCATATCTTGGTTGGTAAAGCTGATCCTATATTATTATTATTATTTACTTTATTAATTTTTTGTGACAGGATTATTGGAACTATGTTCTCTGTGAGTGTCTGTATGCTTGAAAATATGTCTCTTTCCTTTATACATGGATGATGGTTTATATGCTTTGCACGGCATTTGGGTCCCATTTTTTCCCCAGAAGATTTATAGACTTCAAAATGTCCATATATTAAATGTTGCTTTATAGAAGTTTTAAACCAGTTCAATTATATTATCCTTTTGTAGGTTATTTCTTTTGTTGGGAGGGGAGATAGAGGGTTTAGAAATCTGTATAATTACTAACCTTTGAACTGCCTTTGTTCAGCTACCATCAGTATTAATGGGTCAATATTAGTTTTTTTTCTCATGAATTCTTTCCGTTCAAATTTTAGACTGAAAGTTCTTTTTAATATTAATGTAGTTTTATTAAATTACATTTTGAAAACACTTCTCTTGTTTTTTCTCTTGTTTAGGGAATTAGTTATTGTATTGAATCTTCTTTTTCTACTTTCTATTTTTCATTTCTCACTAATTATTAATATTTTTAACTTTTATGTTCCACAGTATTTGTAATGAAACATATGCAAACCAATGGTTTTAAACTTCATAGAATTCTTTCATGTTTTTCATCAATATTTTCTTATTTCAATAAAACTATGTTGATCAAAAGTTTCACTTTGAATGCCACATTTTAATTATGATATTATATCTGTTGTTTCTCACATACTATTTTTTTGTTTATTTTGCCTAGTTAACATTTTTGAATAATATATTCATCCTTGAAAATCAGAATTTTTCTTTATTGTCCAACCATTTGATGATGGATACAGTGGTATAGTGACCAAAGGAATGTGCATTAGTAGTATTAAGCTCAAGATTTGGTCTGTTGCCCACTTCGAAATTTTTAAAGTCTCTCTTCATCCTTAGTGAAATAAAGTGGAGTACTAGAAAGATTAAAAATGATAATATAAATTATTTAAAAGACAAATTAAATTTAAACAATTTAGTGATGACTTCAGCAAAGGTATCTGCCTACTACAATGGAAAGAATAGAGAATATATGAGCCATATTTTGGTAGCATCTTTTTTTTTTGTAGTACGCGGGCCTTCCACTATTGTGGCCTCTCCCGTTGTGGAGCACAGGCACCGGACGCACAGGCTCAGCGGCCATGGCTCACGGGCCCAGCCGCTCCGTGGCATGTGGGATCCTCCCAGACCGGGGCACTAACCCGTGTCCCCTGCATCACCAGGCAGACTCTCAACCACTGCACCACCAGGGAAGCCCTGGTAGCATCTTTTAGATGAGATATTTAAGACAATTTTGAAACAATGAGAAATATCTGTTAGAGAAAGTTGGAAGTTGCAGAGGAATAACTAATATTATAGAAGAGTAAAAGGATATGAAGGGTTCAGAGGCAGCAAGAATTGTACTTAGTTTCCCAAGTTGCAAATCAAATTGTTTGGACAAATAAAACCAAAACACAATAAAATAATGACAGTTACAAATAAAATATCATTGCATCCTGTTGTTTCCATAGACTTTTTTACAAAAATTTAAGTAAAATAAATGTGTGTGGGTAAAATGAAATTTTGAATGCACTTCAATAGTTAGAGCATTTCTGAACTATGTGTGTAGAAGTGAAACAATCTATGCAAATTTATATGCAAATTTGTATGCTTACATTTTAAAATGCTAATTAATTGCAAACAAGAGCTCAGTAATTACCTAAACTAATATTGTAAATTCTGTACACATATAAATGCTTGGCAATGACAAGGAGGGCTATTCTCCAAATAATTGGTATGTTGACAGTCCCTAATACAAATATCATTTTTTATTGATCAAAAATTAATATTAATTGAAACAAGTTTGATGGCAATATGTAAAAATAGAGAACTTGTTTTAACATTTTTAAAAAACAAATATGTGCCTGAATTGGTCAGAAAATCTATGAGTTGGATACAGAGGATTTTGGATTTTCTGGGAGCCACACACATATCTTGTAAATATGAAATAAATTAAACTCGACTAGTGAGTTATATTGCATGGCAGAACCCTTTCATGTATAAATGTGAAGGATAAAGCCGAAAAGTAAAACTGCATTGCTGACTCCTTTGCTTTTGGGTATATAATTACTTACTGCTCTATTATTCCAAATTCATTAGCTATTCATAGGTAGATTGCTTATTGAAATGAATTCATTTGTTATTGATTAGTATCATATATCTTGTAATTTTTTTGTCTCTGAAATTTACTACCAGGTAATGCATAAGAAAATTTCTTTCCCTGTCTCACTTTCTTCTAATAGTTTTAAGACTAAAGTATTTTTGCTGAACACATACATATCCCTGTACATTCCCCTACAGAATAAATATAAAACATTTGACATTTTGTTAATTGCCACTCTTTGTGCTATGTGGATAGCTGATATTAATATGATGAATATCTAAACAGACACTTCCACTGAAATTACTCTAAATGTTTTTAAGTGAACTCAAAATTGGAAATACAATGTTTATAAAGCTATTCCATGACACATTTTTTATCAGAAGAAACTAGGTAGAAAATATTATCACTGTAAATCTGTTCAGTTTTGCTATATTATTTTAAAGTTTTAAACAATTGCAATTATTGTTTCTATATTTTGAAAGCATCAATAATTTTGTGTGAGTTTTCTTGAGTACACAAGCATCACATCCTACATTGGCTTACCATAGGTTTTAATATAAATTAGGCAAAAAGGAAAGAATAAACTGCTGAAGCATTTGGTGGTCATAATCATATGGAGAATATATAGAGACAAAGACAGTCTCTCATTTGAATGCATAAAAACATGTATAGTAGTTTATTTTTTTAATGGAAATCCAGTTTTATATAGGGGATTCCAGAAATATTGGGAAAACATGAGAGTTATAGAATCTAATCTATAATATAACCCTACTCTACAGGTAAGAAAATGCAATTTATCTGAAATAATATATTACCTACTTCCTCCTATTCCCCCATAAAGAAAATGATGAAATTGAGAGCCATTGGATATTTATTAAGCCAAATCCTTTGATGTCTAGGATTATAAGTGTTTGCTCAGAGGATTCATATTTATGTGTACTACAGATGAAACATTTAATGAGGAAAATTTGGGAGAAGCAGTTTTAAATACCCCTGGAAATGGTGTTCAGGATACTGGTAGCCTTGGCCAACACTAATAAATCTGGTAAATATTTATGCATATTCCTCCAGATTGAACAGAGACACAGTTTTAGAGAACTATATTTATGAGGAAAAAAAGATGATTATGCCTAGTGTGAAAACAGTGAAGATTCTCTTGGGACTTACTATAGATCCTCATAAATATGTTCAGTATAGCCTCACAATTTTAAGGCAATAGAGATAGCTTAGTAACTAAGGATCTTCCTAGAAAAGGCCTCCATCTGGAAGCTTTAAATTTTGGTGATTTCCTCTTATATTTAATTTTTCAACAGTCCCAAAGTAAAATGGAGTAATCTACAGTATTACTCCATTCAGTATTCAGCCTTCTGAAGTGACATTATAGAGACCTGAAGATCATAGTATTCTTCATACTACTGGCATAAACCTGAAAGAACCATATCATATGGAGGAATTCCAGGTGCGGCAAAGGGAACTTCTTTAACATTGCTGGAAGTGACAGAGGTGGGCATACTATGCTGTGGAGCAAGTTGTAAGTGGAAATCCCTGGAAGCCAGATGATCAAAATTGTCCTCTTACCTCTGTTTATATGAAGAAGCAAACCTAAAAAGGAAGTTGGAGGAGGGAGAGAGGGTGAAAGCTAATGGTTGTAAGGCACATTAATAAAGAAAGATATCTTGAGAACCTATACTGTGGAGAGCTTTAAACATGACACTATTTGGGGAGAATATAGAAGAAAGAAGTTGACTTAGTTTGTCATTTTATTAACAGGAGACTATTAGTTGTCATTTTCTTGTTTCACCATCATAATATTAATATTCACATGGAGACTTTGAATAATTGCAATATCATGAAGTGCTTTGGCACAATCAAAAGGAGACTAGATCATGCTCAGTATAATTCTAGTGCTACATTATCAATTTTTATTTTTTTGAAAAAATAAATGCATTTTATTATTTGTTATTCAAAATTTTTATTTAAGATGATTACATTATATCTTAATTATGTGTTATTTATAATCAGAATCTTGTAAACAGGAATTTAACAGAAAATCTGCATATTATGTAAGTAATACTAAATGTAATTGTCATTGCAGAATTTTCTGCAAAAGAGTCAGTCAGTTTGGTGAAAAATCAGTTAAGCAAGTACTGTTAGTTGCCTATTTAATGAGCCAATAGTGTAACTCATTTGTGTAGTATAGACTTAGAATTAAATATTTGGAGACTAATATGTAAAGAGATGAGAAGCATGTATGTTTGAATTTTAGTACATTCACTTAAGAAATATTTATAATTTTTCTTTTTCTTCTACATACATATAATGGAACGTATCTCTCAATTTTATTGTAAAATTACATTAAAAGATGCATATGAAGTTTGACACATACTAGTTGTTTAAAACTTTTTCTTCCTTATTCCTCTTTATCCCTAAACAAGCATTTAGACAAGATATTTAACCACAAAGAAAGTGCTGCCATTGTTGGTAACACATTATTCAGTGAAGTCTTCTCCCTCATTTTTTCCCTTACATATACTTATATCACTTATCTCATCACAGGCATAGCTCAGAAATAGTGAGGTTTTTGTTCTAGACCACTGAAATAAGGCAAATATCAATAAAGTGAGTCTCAAAGTTTTTGGTTTCTCAGTGCATATAAAAGTTATATTTATAGTATACTGTAATCTATTAAGTAGGTAATAGCATTATGTCTAAAAAATGTATATACCTTAATTCAAAAATGCTTTATTGCTAAAAAATGCTAACCATGATCTGACAACACAGAGTTGCCACAAACCTTCAATTTGTAAAAAATGCAATATCTGCTAAGCACAATAAAGTAAAGCACAATGAAACACTCAAAAATTATTGATGCTTTCAAAATATAGAAACACTCATTCTCCATTGAGATGCCTTTTGCAAATTACTCTTCCTCTACTCTTTGACCACTGAAACTCATTGTTTGAAGAAAATATGGAGATAGGGCAGTATAATTAAAATATCTGATTATAGTAAGATTTGGCTTCTTATTGTTATTCAGCCCTTTTCATTGATTACAGACTATATAAGGAGAATTTAAGTAATGAAAAATAAGGAATAAAATGCAGACCATCTTGACAGAAGAATTGGGAGAATTTTTGGTATTATGTGAAGAAAAGAGAACAGTCAGCTATTATTTCAACGAAATGAATTTGTATTGTTAGTAAAAAAAAATCATCCAGAGTTCTAGAGTCTTAAACTACTAACTTTGGAATTCAATGCCTTTATTATAAAGAAGCAATAAGTTGTAGGAATTTCATTCAGATTCTGTCATATTATTTTGATTATCCTCAGTAATGGTAATGTCTTAATTCTTTTGATAGTAATTTATAAATGTAAATATCTCAAACTCATTCAAATTTTCACCTAACCAAAAAAATAAAAATAAAAATTCTCACCTAACAATCAAGGTACATGGTTTCTGGTGAAATTTGTGGTGTGATTAAAAATAATGGGATTGTTTTACAGAAGGCAATACCAAAAGAGTTGTTTCAATCTATACAAATGTTATTCAGTATTTATGGAGCTCCCCACATACACTGACTGGTTCTTATGACAACACAGTTTAGATATATGAAAGTTATCAAAATTTTTGAAAATTATAGTCCTGTATTTATGTACATATTATTGGAAATCAAAAGGCATGCAAGTCTTTGTGTAATTGACTGTGTTATATTAATGCTTACAAAATAACTGAGTTATTTTCCTGAGTATTAGCTAATATAATCAAAGTTTAAACCATTTCCTTGAATTTTTAACATGATTTTTTCTCCATGTCTTAGAAAACACTTGTTATATGCCTTCAACATAAACATATTTCTTTCCAGAAAAAATCCTCTGGCCCCCAGATTTGGTTTAAGAGACAAATATGTTCAGTCATAACATACTCTAATTCTCCTTCATAGTCATATTATATATGACAACTTTTGCAGTTGATTCTTTAAATAACTTGTAACCCTATAGGGCCTGGTATGGTGCACCATCTTGATCTTCTGCTAATAACCCAATTGCTAGGGTATTGAGTATTGATGACCTATGCTTGCACTGCTTTGTTGAAGGTAGCTGCCTCACACATGTTTTCATCTGGTCAGTAAGGCAATATAAAACATGTTCCCCTTGCCTCTATGGAGAACATTTCTAAAGGGCTGTTTTAGCTTCACCACTCTCTGTGGGACTGACTGAGGCCACTATAGCAGCTGCATCACAGTTCAACATCTCTCTCTGACCAATTCTGCTTCAAATGAGAGCACTTCTCATGAAACCTCCTGCATGCAAATCTCAGAGTCTGTTTTCTAAGAACACGAACCTAAGGCATTTCTTTCAGCAGGGTCCTAGGAAGCTAACACTGATATATAATTGTGCAGTTGGACCACTCACCACCAGCTGGCAGTGAGGGCCACATCACTGGTAGTATAGTGAATATGGATAAATCCTGGAATTATCTAGCAATGCCATTATAATTTTCATGAGTATAATATGGTGAATTAAAATAGGATACCAGTGGAGGTTAATTCACTGATGAGTGCAACATATCAGGCCTTTGAGAGGTATAGAAAAAGTAATTATAAGTAAACTTAATTATAATAAGGATGACATTTGATAGTTGTTGTGGGGACAATCAGTGCATTGGAGGATGACAGAGAAAGTCTGAGGGTAATCGACCACCAATTTAGGTGAAGCGTAACAGCCATAGGATGCCTTTAGCAGCATATGAAACATTTCACACCTCAACTATCGGGTACTAAAAGCTGTAAGTTGAGCCCAATACTTAACTGGGGAGAAGCAGAGCTCTAAGAAGAGGTTAATATTTTATTAATTTAAGTCTGTTATGCCAGTGTCAGAGGACTGTTTGTATAGAATTGTAAACTTGCAATATCAGATGGACATCCTGAATTAAAGCACTTGAGAATCTCAAATCATAGATCCTACTACATCTTCTTGGCCTATAAAAATTACCCAGTCCTTTCAGTTGAAGGCTGACTCTTGCTGAGGGCAATATAACCACCTTTGCCTTATCAAACAATAAAAATACTTACTAGGGTTTATCCCCATCTCTCTTCCTAGCTATGAAACTAGTAGTTCAATTCATACAATTACCTAAGAGATAAAAAGCACTATACTCCGTTGGAGTTGCAGAAGCCTGACAAGTATATAGGAGAATGGATATTAAGTTTCCTGGATTAAGAGTAGGATGTAACATAAAGTTTGATAAGGGACCAATTATCATTATGGGAGCACTGTCTTTGGATACGAAACTTAAAACTTTGTCAGGGATCCAGAGGTGGAAGTAGAATCAAGAGAGAGATCTGCTTACATACAGCTGTTTTGATTCTTAAAAGCCTGGAAATAGTAAAGATCTATACTAATTGAAGTAGAAATTCCAGGACTTCCATGGAAGCCAGTGAAAAATTTCAATAAAAAGCTCAGAAAAATGGGCAGGATATCTCAGAAGGCTGAAAACATACAAGCCAAATATGTTCTGTGGGATGGTATAGAAATCTCTCTATTTACCAGAGTGAGAAGAAATGTGCTGGTGAGATATATTATTCCTATATAACAACATCCATATAGTGACCTTTAACCATCAGTAACAAGGCAGAGGCTATTATTTTAATAAGTGGCAATGACAGAATGGCAGCCAGAGGGTTTGTCTTGTACAGAGCTATCAAGATGGCTACTAGGATATGGTGTCCCTAGGGAGAAGACAGAAGGGTAGCAACAAAGGAATTTTTTAACCTACACAAGAAAAATAAATCAAAGATGACTCAATTTATAAAATTAACCAGGATAGTAAGAACAGTGGCAACAGTGAAAAGTTACAATATCTTGCCTACTTTCTAGTCCTGAATATATTTTCAGTTCTGGAACCCATCATCAGATGGAAAGTCTGAGTCCCTAGGAAGGAGGACCCTGCATCACTATAGAAAATGCATATAATAACTCCTTCCCAATCCTTTCTCAGAGAGACTTATGTTCATTAATGAGTAATATAGTGGGGACAAGAAAAAAGTTGCATTTTGTGGAATATTGGATAATGAGTCTAATCTATCTTTAATGTCCAGGGACTTAACACATCACTGTGGTCTCCTGTTAGAACGGGTTATGTAGTGGGTACATAATAAATTGACTCCTGGACCAGGTCTAGCTCATAGTTGTTCTGCTGTATCTTCAAATCAAACCAGTGGTAATGTGCTGGTCTAGAATACTTGACCGAGCCCATACATTGTTTTCTTGGCTTGTCAGATAATAACTACTATAGTGGTGAAACTCAAGAATAAACCTCTAAAATTGTCCACCTTATAGGCCAAGATATTAAATAAAAAATTATTTCAAGACTTCTGCTTCAAACTATGAAGGCTCTTTTTTAGGGAGATCGTCCTCTCTTCATAAACAATTAGAAAACTAGAAAAAAAGTATGTGAAACAACAGTGTTCAAACATTGAACTAGAGTCAGCACAGGACTTTGTCCCCTAGAGAAAGAAACCAATAATGTGAGCCCTAAATTTTTCCTAGCTTACTGCCTGGAGATAGCTTCATGGTTGCAATGAAGGGAGAAGAAACCCAAACAGCACCCAAAGACCTGAGTTGGGTAGACAGAGAGAGGCCAAAGCAGTTAGGATCCGTGGAACAGAATATCAGTGATTAGAGACCTGTACACAGAAAATTTGGAGCTCTGAAGAGGAATCGCCTAGGTTATTTTTCTGTGTATTGATTTGCTCTTGTATATGGTGATACTTTTTGAGGCTGGAAAAGACCTACTAGAAAACAACAGCGTGAATAATTGCCCAAGCTCATATAAAACTAAAATTATTATAAAGAAGATGTGGCACATATATAAAATGGAATATTACTCAGCCATAAAAAGAAACGCACTTGAGTTATTTGTAGTGAGGGGTGTGGACCTAGAGTCTGTCATACAGAGTGAAGTAAGTTAGAAAGAGAAAAACAAATATCATATGCTAACACATATATATGGAATCTAAAAAAAAAAAAAGGTTCTGAAGAACCTAGGGGCAGGACAGGAAATAAAGACACAAATGTAGAGAATGGACATGAGGACACGGGGAGGGGGAAGGGTAAGCTGGGACGAAGTGAGAGAGTGGCATTGACATATATATACTACCAAATGTAAAATAGGTAGCTAGTGGGAAGCAGCCGCATAGCACAGGGAGACCAGCTCGGTGCTTTGTGACCACCTAGAGGGGTGGGATAGGGAGAGTGGGAGGGAGATGCAAGAGAGAGGAGATATGGGGATATATGCATAGGTATAGCTGATTCACTTTGTTATATGGCAGAAACTAATACAACAATGTAAAGCAATTATACTCCAATAAAGATGTTAAAAAATAAATATAAATAAAAATAGAAAAAAATAAAATAAACTTTATATATGTCATTATAAAAAAAAACTAAAATTATTCATGTTTCCAAGAGTCAGAGTAGAAAGTCCTTGTAATAAAAAGGGATTAGGTAGAGTACTCAGATTTATGCCTTCATTGAGGAGCCCTAAAGTAGTCTATTCTGTGTACTAACAAAGCTTAAAAATAAAATCATAGAGGATCAAACTAATCTGTAAGTGAACTGCATACCAAAACAAAGCCCAATACTCTTAAAAATGCTACAAATTTCAGTAATCACAATATAAAATTCACAATTTCAGACATCCAATAAAAAAATGAGAAGGCAGGCAAAAAAGTCAGAAACATATGACCCATAACCAGGAAAAGCATATTCAGTAGAAGTAGAACTAGAGATGGCAAAGACAAATGAATTAGGAAAACATTTTAATACAGCTATTGTGTCTATTACAAATGTGTTCAGAGATGAAAGGGAAAGGGCAAACATAATAAAAAGAAAAATGGAATGTATAAAATCTCTAAATGGATCATCTAGAGATAAAACAAAATATCTGAAATGAAAATACAGTTGGTGGAATTAACATGCTGGGCACTAGGAAAAAACAGTGAATGTGAAGCTAAGGAAATAGAAACTATGCAAAATGAAAGCAGAGAAAGAGAGAATAATTGAAATTGAACAGAGCATTACTAACTAGTGGGAAAATATCAAGATGTCTAATAAATAAGCAGTTGGGGTTCCAGAAGGAGTCAAGACAGAAAAGAAAAAAGATTGATGAAATCATTCCCTTGGATTTTCCAAAGTATGAGAAAGTTATAAACCACAGGTCGAATAAGCTCAGCTAAACTCAAGAAGAATCAACAGAGAAGCACAAGGCATGTCTTAATTGATTTACTGCAAACTATTAATAAAGAGAAAATATTAAAAGTAACCAATTAAAAAGGAACTTATATAGATACAAAATATGAATATTCTCAATGAAACTACAATCTGGAAGGCAATGAAACAGCATCTTTAAAGCACCAAAGGGGAACAAGCAAGCAAACAAAATGTGGATAATTTGAAATTTTATACCCTGAAATAATATTTTTCAAAACTTAAGGCAAAATACTTTTCAGACAACCCAAACATGAAAGTATTCATTGCCAGAAGAACTGCCCTGCAGGAAATGCCAAAGGAAGTTCTTTAGGCAAAATTCAAAGTTAAACAAATGGAAATATGGCTGTAGATGAACAAAAAATATGAATAAGGCCAGAATAGTAAATTCTGAGTAAATATAACATACATTATTTCTTATTTTGTATCTCCTTAAATATTTAACTATTCAAAGTAAAAATAACAGTGCAACTATGCACTCTTGAATGTATAAGATTTGTAGAAGGAGGATGGAACTATAGTAAAATTACTAAACTATTTGGAGAATTAGTATAATATTATTTAAAGGTAGAGTATAATAAATTTAACTTGTATGTTGTAAAATCTAGACTAAGGGTCAACAAACTATGACCTGGGGGCCAAGTCTGGCCCACCCCTATTTGCTAGGAATGTTGTTTATTTTTAAAGAAATATTAAAGAAAAAAAGGTAGATGAAGGAGAAATAGGAAAAGGATAAAAAGTAAAAAGTAGTGAAAGGTAGAGGTGAAAGAGGAGGACGAGGAAGATAAAAGGAGGTGATTATATGTGACCCTTTAGTGTCTGGCAAATCTTTTTTCTAAAAAGTCAGATAAAAATATTTTAAAATTTGTAGACCACATATGATATAAGGATACAAATATTAGGATATGTAAGTAACATATTTTTCTGGCCCCTGCTCTAGAGCATAATCAAAGAAGTAAAAAAGATAAAGTCAATAAAACAATAGTGGAGATAAAATGGAGTCATAAAATGACTTTTATAATAACAATTGTGGCTTCCATTAATAGCCCTACTATTATCTTTCATGCTGGAGTTGTATGTTTTAATAATGAAACTAAAATATATCCTAATGGATAATAGAAAAGAAATGCATTTAACATATCAGACTTTTATGAAAGTAAAATACTTGATTGTTGGTAAAATATAAATTGACTACATTGTTTAGAGGTATTCATGAGTCAAATACAATTAAACATAAGTAAACTTCTTTATTACCTAAATATAATCAACCTCTAAATTTTAAAACATCATTAGAAATACAAAAGGAAATTAAATTTCAGCAAGTAATAATTACTAATGCTTATTCAATTTTTATTATGTGCCACTGTACAAAACACTGTAAATAATTTATTTATAGTCACTCATTTATTGTTTATAGCCTTATAAGAATGGTGCTATTATTATCACCATTTTAATGATAAGAAAACTGAGGCATAGAAAGTGCATCTTGATATTAGCAGTATGTTTGATAAAGTGTTTTTCAGCTTCTTTTTAAAGTATTTCTGCACAGCACAGAATTTGTTCAGAGAGTTTGATCAATAGAAAGAGCACATATATAATTAAAAGCCAAAGTTATTAACTTGTTCACACTGATTTGATTAAATTAAAATGCTCAAACTATGTGTAGCCCATGGTAAATATATAGTAATTTTTCTATTAATAGACTGTTCAGTACTGTAGCATCTGGCAAGGTTTGGCTACTACTTCAGACAGGATGGTGAGTAAAAGCCTCTGATGGGGTGGTATTTTAGATGTGAGCAATCCTCAACAAGTCATTACACAAGCATTTATTAAATCCTTCCTGTGTGTCACTGTTTTAGGCTACAGAGATACGGCCCCAAAAACAAGGGAGATGAGGCCCCTGCCTCTGAGGAGCTAGAATGACAGAGACAGAGCCAGAGGAAACAAGTAAGTTAATTTTATACATTAAGTGCTATAAACAAAATAACACGTTTTTGTTTTTTGTTTTTTTTTTTTTTAAAAAAGCAAGTGGTATGGGTGAGGAGAAGTCACTGTTTTTAAGTGGCCTGGATATCTTTTAAAGGTTTGATACTTAATCTGAGACCTGAATGTGCTGATCTGTGAACAAAGTGCTCAAGGAAAAGGATGACTAGGGACAAAGGCTCAGAACCAGGGACAAAGCCAAGGAGAAGGCCTAACTCTTCAAATAACCAACTGTGTAAATTTGAGCAAATTCATTGACTTCTCTGTACTGAGTCTTCCTTCTCTATAGTAAGTTTGTCTAGATGTCCACAGACTATTATTCTAGCATCAACAGTCTTTATGTTTCTTAATCCTTTTACATTTGTTAAGACTTTGTTAAATTAACATTTGTTAAGTGGTACACAGGGTGCTGGATGGTAAGCACAAGCAACAATAGACCACAAGAGAAACTGAAACAGAGAAGTTTATTACTCACAGGTCCTGGAGGAAGTACAAGGCATACCTCAAGGGACCACATGGGGAAGTCAGTGCAGAGAGCAGAGAGAGAGTGATAGGGCCTGGGCCATGTCCTTCTATTAGGGTCTGTGAGTTGAGTGCTTTGGGGTTCCTGGGCTAAGACCAGATTAGTCAATTCAAACTAAATGACCAGGATTTTGGTAAGTTCCATAGGGTCTTATCTAAGTGTTATCACAAGGGGAAGGCACTGGGAGGCAGGGGAACCTGTTGAGCACAAGGGCTGTTAGACATCAGAAACTTACATTTGCTTGTGACTCTGTGGGCTGTTATCTAGGGTATGCACTTTTGTGAGGGCGCTAGCATCAGTTTAAAGTTCCTGCAGCCCTCTGGGTCAAACAAAATGACTGCTCAGGCAGCAAGATCATGGAGTAGCTTACCTACACTCTCAACAACATTATATTTGATGTAACTAGTTTTGCAATTCTACCCTGTATTTATAAGCAGATAATCGTTAAAATAAATCTGAGTGCTCCATTTGGAGGGAAACATAACAAAACAAATTCAGCTTCTACTTTAGGTGTTAAGTCTCCTCTTTCTTCCTTACTCTTTCTCCTATTTATGAGACTCTTATATTGGCACATTAGCAAATTTCTGTGATATAAGTTCTTATATTTTATGGTAAATTTTAAACAAACTTTCTTTGTATACTTTGAAATATTATTTATAGATAAGATACATGATTATAGGGTTATATTTTTTATTTTTATTTAGAGTGTTATTCCACTTTATCATGTTTACATCTACCCTGTTACTCTGGTTATGTATTACATATCCCCCCCAAAATGAGTAATTTATAAAATTATAGTTTCCTAATAGTCAATTTTAAGGCATTATTTTTACTATAACATGTTTTAGGGCAAGTGCTCTAAATTCTGTCATTTAAAACTGGGAATTAATAAATAAAATTTCTTTATCTCCAGAGGTATTGGTAAACAAAACTTTAATCAAGAACAACATTGACAGAATAGATTATACCTCTATCTCTATCTCTACATCTACATCTACCTCTATATCTATCTTTAAACTGTATTTATTTGTATGTTATTAATTCATTCATACCTTTACTAAGCTAAGTACATTTACTACTTTTTGTGAGGTAATTAGAGATGAAAACTGTGATTTACTTGAAACAAAAGGGATTGTGATCATTGTAAACCTATCTAGCAAGAAACATTTGAAGATGATAATTCCCTCAACAGAAATCTACCTCATACCTATAGTGTGACATACATTATTTAAGGCACTGGAGTAATATTCCAGGAATTGCAGGCTGCAATCATATATGCAAACAATCTCAGATATAATCCATGACTTTAATGACTCATCAAATGTTTTTCTCTTCAAGCAAAAAAGATAGGTGATGAAATCTGGTCATGGTCAACTTCCTCAAATACAAAGTCACATATTGAAATCCTACATTGATATTCTTATAAAATAAGAATCCTGGTTTGGATAAACTCTGTCTAATTCAGACTAGGCAAGTTTTGTGGTGTGACATTCCGTGACTCCCAAATTCTAAAACAAAACTCATGAAGTGCTTATAACAATCATGAAAGTAGTTAGTTGGAATTAGGGAAGATGCCAATGTAGCAGAGGTGGCAAAAAAATAATTATCCAGCCTGTCCTGTTAGAATCAAATAACCAAATTAAATAGGCAATTTCACATGTTATTTCATTCAATTAAAATAATTCTCACAATAACTCTGAACCACTAAATTGGTTAGAATTCTTTTGTCTCAAGGAATAGAAATCTACTCAGGCTAACTTAATTTTTAAAAAGGAAATTAGCTTAACAAATAGTTATAACTTTAAAAAAGAGAGAGGAGGGAAAAGGAAAAAGTAAATAACCATTTCTAATGAAGGTCAGGAATTTTCAGTCCTAGAAATTTCCATCAGGAACATATGGATTGCATATTGGGGATTGCATGGACTTTAGCCTTACCTCAACTTGACATTGCACTCAGGATTTAATTTATGAGGAGTTAAAGGTTGATTGCTTTGATTGGATCACCTGCCCACCACCCTCCCATAGCAGGTAATAGTAAGTAAGAGGTGAGTGAGTTTCTGTGAACAGAATCTTCCCCAGAACCACATAGAATGAAGCGTGAAAATTCCCTTTAGGAAATACAGAGTGATTTTACCAAACAAAGGGGAAAAGGATGCCATATGGAAAAAGAAGAAAATATTCACAACATGTGTAAGTCTAACTGGTTTCACAGAGATGGAGATACATTAATTTTGGCCAAGGCAAAAGAGCTTGTAAACAGGAATTTTCCAAATTTCACTCTCTTTTCCTTCTCACAATACTTGTATGGCAAAGTTTAGGCCATAGTTCACAATTTAACATTTTACTGAATAGTGAGCTTCGGATAGATGTCTGAAACTTGGGAAATTACATATTCATGCCCATGTGATTACAAAGATGAATATAGATACATAGAAATTAGAAAAACAAATATTTTTTAGATATCTTTTATAATTAAATGGGTGTGCTTCTGATTCTTCTGTATTCTTCTTGGGATACCCAATTTCAAAGTGAAAGTCTCTACTATAATTTTAGTCTCAATGGTCAGCCAACAATTTTAAAAATAACCTGAAAAATGAAAATTTATTTTATCAAAACTTCAGTTTTAAATACAAGGCATAAATTTAAAATTATGGCCTAAAACCGATGTTCAACATGTGCCACAGATACAGAGATCATTTTCATCATTATTAATCATGTTCACTGGCAGATATAATAGATATTGTAAGGAAAATGTCAGAAGCTGTAAATCTTAAAGCACATTGAAGAGGGCAAGGTAAAAATTTAAGTTGTAATGCGGAGTAACATGTTTTCTTGCTGTTTTTATTTCTATGAAAAATTGAAAAGTTTTATTAGCACAGCTTTATATCAAGATTATTAAAGTGCATTCTCAATTGCCCCAGAATATAATATTTCACCATTTTAATGTTGGAGGAAACAAAACCTTTATATATTCCCTGTGTGTATATGTGTGTGTGTGTACATATATATATATATATATATATATATATATATATATATATATATATAAAACATACTGTAATTGGGAAAACTTTTGTTCATGGATATATTTTTCATCATTTCCATTAAAAAAATAAAACAATTGAAATGACAAAGTATAATTGGTAAAAATAAAATTCATGGAATTATGTAACCATATTTAAATACCTCGTAGGTATATAGGACAATACAGATCTAAAAAGATCTATTATCAGTAAATGAAATTGGCTTTTTTATCATAACGGTAAAGACATTAGATTACTTTTACATAAAACATGCATCTGTCAGGCATTATGCTGTATGCTTTGCATTCATTTCTTTTTAATAAGAGAACATTATGACTATGAAGTTTAAGAAATTTCTCACAGACAAAATCCAAAATCCATAAGGAAAACTTAGCGATGTTTCTGGACAAAGATGTAGCTCTTTGGCTACTGGAACATTTTTTGAAGTTCATCTCAAGGTAGTATTGTGAAGAAAACCATTTGAGAGCTCTTACAATGTAAAGAGGTAAGTGGTAGCAGATTACACAGAAGAACAGTCTAACGTAGAGGATCAGCTAAGACCTTTCAGGAGCGATGAATTTGAGAAGAATTATTTAATATAAGCAGGAATTGGTCAAATGAAGTATGATAAAGTGTATACACATCTGGAAGAGGAAATCATACGTGTCAAGGTCCAGAAGGAGCAAATCACATAGCTAGAATGTCTGTGTAGATTATGGTGCCCATGAAAGGGAATGGAGATATATGTTTCTGTAGGGGCGATATATTTGAGGAAAAGCTGAAGTTTAGATATATTGATCAGATGTAGCTGTGAGATTTCCAAGTAGAAAAGCCCAATGGAAAATTGAATACAATTATTTGGAGCTCAGTGAGAATTCTAGACTTATTTGTATAAGTTTTATAACCATTAAAAAAAAAAAAACACCTGTTGAAAATCTGTGTAGTGTACTAAGAACTGGAATATCTATATTAAATCAGATCATTCTCTGACCCCATAGATGTTAGTCTCTTGGGCAGTACAAAAATAGATTTAGAGGAAATCTGTGAGAAAGTATATAATTTGCAAAAGGCAACAGCTAAAGGATTAGCCCTTGAGAATATTTAAGGCATTATCAGAACCATATGTATACATAAATAAGACTTTAAAATATAGCCAATAAGGAAACACAAAAATCCAAAGAATAAATTAACATGGCAAATTAGAAAAGTGAGACTGTTAAGAAAACAGAGTGACCAGTTCTAATACTACAAAAAGTTTATCAGTTAATTCTTCATTTTCTTGGGCTGAAGGAAGGTCATCGATGATGTTAGGGTTATTTCAAGGTGCATGTAATTACCTAAGAAGTTAATAGTATGTGGGAGTTACAGATTATGAGTGGAAACATAAATGTATTGATAGGTAAGTAGATAGAGGAATATATTATTCAATCATTATATTTATTTATTTATTTATTATTTATTTATCTTTTTTGCTGTACGCCGCCTCTCACTGTTGTGGCTTCTCCCGCTGTGGAGCACAGGCTCCGGACGCGCAGGCTCAGCGGCCATGGCTCACGGGCCCAGCCGCTCCGCGGCATGTGGGATCCTCCTGGACCAGGGCATGAACCCGTGTCCCCTGCATCGGCAGGCAGACTCTCAACCACTGTGCCACCAGGGAAGCCCAATTGTATTTATTTTTAATTTGAGAGGGATGCCAAGCAAATAAAGAGAGAGAAAAAAAGTAGAAGTGAACCCCAGGGTAACCATGATTAACAATGTAGGATTATTTAAATGGAAACCGTTGGCAGAAGACATGGAACTAAATGAAGGAATGTCTTGTCAGAAGGCCTCAATTTTCATAGTGAAGAAAGACACAAAGAAAGTTCTGAAAGTGATAGATGAAGATACATTAAAAGTTAAATTAGATATTAAGATAGTCACTGAGAAAATGAGGAAGAAAATGACTAGAGTCTTCTGCAAAGACTGTTGGGTATACAAAAGTCACATGAAGATTTAACTGTGTTTGAAGACCAGGATGAGTGTTACTTATGTGGTATCTAGCCTTTGTTGTTGTTTTGTTGCCATCATCTTTGAGGTTATTTAGACGATTTTAATATGTTTGAATGATTTGAATTATTCTAGAGTTCTTGTTTGATAGGGGTTGTGAGGAATGAAAAAAAAAGTAGAGGTTTGAAGAGTAATAGCTAAAAGTTTTCATCATGGAATCTTGGATACATTGAGATGCAGGTAGAATAATAAGCTGGTTGCTCATACTAGATCTTAAGGTTCTAATATTTGAAAAATAAGAAATTGAGAAAGAAGGAAAAAGGAGATTGTAACCAGGAAACAGAGCATACAATATTAAATTTCAGTATGTGTGTGGTTTCAGGTTATGCCAGCTTATGACAAAGTCTGGTGTGTAACACTGGATGAGAGTTACAAAAAGGAAACAGAAGCAAATTCTTCTTCATCTGTAAATTTACATATTATTTCATGAAGTTATGAAAATGACTGAATAATAATAAAATCCAAAAAGTTAAGCATAGTGGCTAGCATGCAGTATATATATAATAAATATTAACTTTTTTATATCTATATTTTTAAGGTATCTGTTACCATCTATTTAGTAATTGTTAGTTTTGATGAGTGTCTACCTTTTCAAAGGTAGCTTCAAGTAAATACAGCAAGGTTAGAGGTAATCTGTAATACAAGACTGTTCACTCAGTCTTCTGGAAAGGAGAAGATGATAAAAGAGAAATATGCCTCTATAAAACTTTTTCCCAGAAGAAGATAATGACAAGGTTGTACCTGAGTCATCAGGAAAGCTACTATTCTTCTGGAAAGTCACAGAGTCATAGAAAAAAATCATGTGGTCAAAGGAAAGAATAAATGCATCACATATAGTCTGTTATTAAATGCTAAAAGCAAATACTATATCTTCCAAATATTTATTTAGCATCTTGTGCAAATCAATATCTAAGTGCCTAGTAGGTGCTCATACATATACCTCATAGATAGATAGATAGATAGAGGGAAATGACTGGCTGATAGAATAAATGGCAAGAAAAATCAAACAACACATGAATAAAAATCAGAGAGGGACTTCCCTGGTGGTCCAGTGGTTAAGACTCCATGCTCCCAATGCAGGGGGAGTTCGATCCCTGGTCGGGGAACTATATCCTGCGTGCACAACTAAGAGATCCCGCATGCCACAACTAAAAAGATCCTGCATGCAGCAACCAAGATCCTGCGTGCTGCAACTAAGACGCAGCCAAATAGATAAAAATAAATAAATATTAAAACAAACAAACAGATATTTATTCCACTGACTTTAAGTTAGCAGAATACCTATAGCCTCTTTTGGTTTTATGCTGGAAAAAATAGCATTTTGTTTTATACCTTGAAAAATACAGCGGTTTTTTTCTTTGCTATGCAAGGTAATAAGGTTAATATTAATTAATATAGCAAACTAAATTCAAGTAAACATATTCAGTTTTTATAATCCTGGCATATATACTATATATACTCTTCTACATATAAAAACACATTTTTGCTCTCTTCCATGACTTTTTAAACTTACTACTTATTTCTTAATTTTGAGCAAAGAAGATGGTGTTTCTCATCATCCTAAATATGAATAATAAATTTTCAATCTATATGAAGCAAAGATGATGAATGTGAACATAACTAGTACAGCAAAGCTATATCCATCATTTTAGTTTGGAGCTTGTTATAATAAAATCTTAGTTATTACTAGTAAACAGAATCAATGGATTATTACAATTTTTTTTATGTAAAGTGTATGTTTTCTTTCTTCAAAAGGCTTTTGGGTGTCGTGCTTTTACTACTTAACACTTTGTATAATTTATTGTATGATTACCCAAAAATTATAATGACTGCCAGTATAACTGAGAGTTTTTAATGAAAAATCATCATGAGATATACATACTTGGAAAAAGCAATTTATGCCATATGATAATTTCTTTGACACAGGAACATCTCAATAAATGAACACAGCCACTAGTAAAATAAATTCATACTAAATCCTGAAATGCAAACACACAGAGACACAGACACATACAGGATATTTTTCTTAAGTAAAATGGATTGATAAGTGGCTTAAATATCTCTGCCTTTACATATTCAGTGTCTCTCCAAAAATCCTTTCCTAATTGATTGGCTTCAGCACTTATTTTTCTTTTAAGTGTGATCCATGTGTTATAGTTTAGTGATGAATTAAATATTCACGTAATGTGGAAACATACAAATGATAATTTGCCATCCTACATTTTGGACCCTTATTCCATGACCTATTTTTAAACAGCTTTATTAAGTTATGACACATTCACCATAAAATGTACCATTTAATGTGTTCAATTCAATGTTTTTTTAATATATTCACAAAGTTGTGCAACCAACCCTGCAATCTAAATCTAGACTTAATCACCCAAAAAGGAACCCTGTGCCCATTGACCATAACTCTCCACATATTGCCCTGCCAGCCAGCCATATACAACCACTAATCTACTTTCTGTCTCAGTAGATTTGCCTATTTTCACTTCTATATAGGAAGTCTTGCAACATGTAATCTTTTGTGACTGGCTTCTTTCACTTTGTATAATGTTTGCAAGGTTCATCCATGCTGAGCATATGTTAATACTTCATTTTATTTATTGTCAAATAATATTCAATTATATAGGTATATCACATTTATTTATCCACTTAAAAGTTGATGGACATTTGGATCATTTCTACATTCTGACTATTATGAATAATGCTGCTATGTTCAAGTTTTTGAGTGAGCATATATTTTTATTTCTCTTGAGTATTACATAAGAGTGAAATTATTAGGTCATGTGATAACTCTATATTTACCATTTTGAAGAACTGCCAGATTATTTCTGAACTATTTTTCGTTTGCACCAGGTGTGTATGAGGGTTCCAATATCTTCACATTCTTGCCAACATTTTTAATTGTCTGACTTTTGATATCACATGCTCATATGTGTGAAGCAGTAGATGGTTGTGATTTGGCATTGCATTTTCCTAGTGATTATTGATTTTACACATATTCTCATGTGCTTGCTGACTATTTGTATATTTTCTTTGGAGAAAAATCTGTAGAGATCATTTGCCCATTTTTGAATCAGATTAGTTGTCATTTTATTTTTGATTTGTAAGAGATCTTTATGTATTCTGTATACAAGTCCGTTATCAGCTGTGTAATTTACAAACACATTCTCCCTTTCTGTGGATTGTCTTTTCACTTGATGGTATTGTTTACTGCACAAACATTTCTAACTTTGGTAAATTCATTTCATCTAATGTTTTCTTTTATCATTTATGCTTTCAGTGTCATATCTAAGAAGTGATTGTCTAACCAGGTTCAAAAATATTTCCTCTGTTTTCTTCTAAGAGTTTTATAGTTTTAGCTTTTACATGTAAGCCTATGATTTATTTTAGGACAATTTTTACATATAGTGTGATTAGATACGTAAATTCATTCTTTTGCATTTAGATTGCAGTTGTCCAAATCCCAATTGTTCCATTGAATTGTTTTGGCACATGGCACTGTGATTATGCCAGTATCACGCTGTCTTTTAAACTTACTTTGTAGAAAGCCTTTAAATCAGAAAGTATGAGTCCTCCAATTTTTTTCTTCTCTTTCAATATTTTAATATTGTTTTGGCTATTCTGGTTCCCTTTTGTGTGATTATGAATGTTAGGATCAGCTTGTCAGTTTCATCAAGAAACCAACTGTGATTCTTATAGAGAGGGATTGCATTAAATCTGAAGATCAATGTGAGGATTATTGCCAGTTTAACAACGTCTTGTGATCCATGAACATAGGATGTATTTCCTTTAGTTTAGGCCTCTTTACATTTATTTAACAATATTTTGAAGTTTTCAGGGTATACAGTCTACAGAATTTTTGTTAAATTTATTATAAGAATTTTGCAAATTCTTATAATTATCAAACACCAGAGCACCAATTATATGAATGAGCCATCTGCACCTGGGCATTTCTTTGTGGGGAGCTTTTAACTACTAATTCAATTTCTTTAGTGATCTATTCAGATTTTTTAATTTCTTCTTGAGTCAATTTTGGTAGTTTATATCTTTCTAAGCATTGGTCTATTTCATATAAGTGATCTATTTTGGCGGCATACAATTGTTCATGTGTGGTATGTTTTATTATGTCATTGGAAAATACATATTTAGTTATTTCTTTCTAATCTACTTTATCCCTCCCACCCCCCTTTTTCCCTAATTTCCTTCATCAGAACCTCTAGAACATGTTGAATATAAGTGACAAAATTGGACTTCCTTGTTTTCTTCCTGAATTTAGTGGGGAGGGATTGCATCTTTCACAATTAATTATGATGTCAGTTGTGGGATTTTTTGTAGACACCCTTGATCAGGTTGAAGGTATTTCTTTTTCTTTTCATTCTTAGTTTGTCGAGATGTTCTTTTTTGTTTTGTTTTGTTTTCTAACTATGGAAAGGGTATTGAATTTTATCAAATTCTATTTCTACCTCTATTGAGATAATAAGTTATGCACTTTATTCTAGTAATATGATGCATTACATTTATTGATTTGATATATTAAACTATTCTTATACTCCTGAGAGAAATCTCATTAAGTTATGATACATAATATTTTACATAATTTGCTTGTTTCACTTTGCTAGTTATCTTCCTAAGTGTTTTTGCACTTATATTCATAAAGGATAGCAGTATGCAGTTTAATTTCCTAGTGATAACCTTATCTGGCTTTCATATCAGTGTAATGAAAATATTGGGGAGTTAAGATAGATAATATTTTATTGAAATTATAAAATATCTGAACATAAAAAACACAGATAATATTATAACAGACACATATTACTCAGGATCATATTTTAATAAATATCTTTTTTTGGCCTATTTGCTACACATTGATCTCTCTCTAAAGAATTATGTATTACAACTATTACCTCACTGTTGGCCTCCCCAAATTATCCGCCACCTCAAATATTAAAATTATATTTGCCATGAATGGTTATATTGTTTCCTACTTGTGAGCATACCTGTGTATTATATATTAAAATGATCTATCTTTTTATGGACCAAGCTTTTAAAAAACTGCTTATTTTCTGTCTTCATTATATTGATCAAATTTTTAAATTCTTTTTCATTCTTTAATAGATTAGAATATTTACATTGTACTCTATTCTTTTAGTGAATAATTTTATGTTTTTCACATGTATACTTGTTTTAACAGTCTTAATTGAATCAGTACTTCTACAGACTTCCGAAACAATACAAGAGTATTAGGCCATTTAAAATTGAATCACTCTTGGGAATTCCTTGGCAGTCCAGTGGTTAGGACTCAGTGCTTTCACTGCTGTTGCCTGGTTTCTATCCCTGGTTGGCCAACTAAGATCCTGCAAGCCAAGTGGTGTGGCCAAAAAAAAAAAGAAATGGATTACTCTTTACTTCATTGCATGTTGTTTTATATGATCAGTATTTCAGCTTTGTTTATTTTATCCTGCTGTATTATTTGTTGAGTTTATTTCAAGGAAAGTATTTTTTTATTTTTACAAGTTTTATTTGCTTCTTTAAAAACATTACTCTTATTTTTCTAAGGGGACTTATTTTTACTTAAGTTTCTAAATGAACAAATTTGTATTTCTTTACATTGTAATGCTATTTTCTCAAGTCCTTTTTGATCTATTCTGCTATTGTCTTTTTTGTATTTTAATTATGGCATTATAGTCTGCATGGGTTCTTTCTCTGTAAGAAAACCTTGAGGTTTGACTGTGAAGCTGCCTTTCCAGACCAGTTTTGCATTAGTTTCTGCTAGACACCTGAAATATACTCTAGGCCTTTGACCAATTTTTAATGCAATTTCAAAACTCGAGATTTCCCTGAATACTTGAGTAGTATAAATTTGAATCCCAAATTTGCATGAGTTTTAAACCTACAGCTTCAGATTCTTAGGGGAGATATTTTTCCTTTCTTTTGGACTCATACATAATCAAACACATTTCCCTATCATCTCCCTTGCCTGCTAGGTGTCTTTAAAACACTACTCCACTATGACTCTGAGAATCCCAAATTTTTGCAGAAATGGTAGTTTCAATCCCCTAAGACCTTGCCTCCTATGCCTGTGTGGGAGGGTGGAGTGAGGGGGTAATAACACTGTTGCCACTAGATTACATCTCTTACCCAAACCCTACCCCATTCCCAGCCCTAGGAGACAGCAACCACTCATGATTTTACCCCTCTGAGATTCTTTTTTTTTTTTTTTTTTTTTTGCAATTTCATCTTTTTTTGAGCATTTGGGACATATTTCTTTCTTGGCCACTCAGCCATGCAAATAATTTTTGTTCTGTTTTATGCAGAGTTTCAGGTTTTTTAAGTGAAAAATATTAAAAAAATTTAACTTCAAACCTTCTTTAAAAAGAATAATTGTACTTATTTATTCATACCTCTTTATTTGCTGGAAAAATTTAAGTGTAAGTTTCAGGCAGTCATGTGTTGTGGAGCAGGTGTGTGCCCAATGGGCTCAGGAGGTGGAGCTGTTGGGCAAGCTCTGAGAGGCAGAAGATGGCAGAATTCATAAGGTGGTTTTGTGAGCTATGTGGGTGGTGGCACAGGCTCTAACTGGAGATTGGAGCTAATTATTACACTGTCCTTTCCAATAAAATATCATTTTAATAAATTTTATTTAGCTATTATTATTTTACCTATATATTGCATCCCTTTAATCTGTTTGTGATACATGAAAGCTGGAGAATGACAAAAGTTAGAATAAACAGTTAATAAATATAGGATTGTTAATTTAATAAAAGTGAAAAAAATGGATTAAACTCAGGGCTCTTCATGCTGAGGATTTCTAAGACAAAGTAAGTATTTTAGTGAACTCAGAGCTTTATTAAAAATAGAAATCTAATTTTTAGAGCCACACATGGCTATATGTAAAGAGAATATAGAGAAAAATTACCTGTTTGAACTGTACTAGGATCCATGTCTTATAAAATCAGTCCTCTTTTAGGAGCTAGAAACTCTGAACCTCAGGTGGGGATGATGAGGGTTGTTTATATTTGATCCTCTCTTGCTCTTTCAAACTGAGAATATCAGCACTGCATTAAACAGGAATTCCTTCAGTATTTTAGGCTGTAGAAAAATAGTTCTGAGCAATAACCCTATGCTTATTATTTATTTAGTAGGTAGACTGGTAAAGCAAATACCTGATCTCCTTATACCATTTTACATAAAAACTTCATCAGAGGATATGTATATATTTTTAAATAAATTTAAATTAATTCTAGTGAACTATTTGATGTCTGTCATTAATAGATTTAAGATTATTACAATAAAATGGCTGATTCACACTGTTCTCTAAAAAAAGTTAATCAATTGCAATATCGGTAATATTAATTTTTTGACTCCTCACACTTTTAAATAATTTTACTGGCATGATATGTTGTTACAAATGTTAGTAAAGGGAGGAGGAATAAAAACTCTACTGAAGTCCAGTTAGGTAATATGTTCTAGTTGTCTGAGAAGCCTATAACCTTACTATATAGACATTGTTTTTGGCATGGAGATTTCAAATCCCAGAAAACTGTAAAATAGCATTCTGCTAAATGTTACACAGTGTCAGTATTTGTAGAACCCTAAAAAACTAAAATATTAGAATACATTTTATTTTATGACATTTGAAATACTAATGGCATCATTCAGAATTTTTTGTCAGATTAAATAATACACCATGCAAGAGTTAGCTTATTGTTATCCTTTTTATATATTTTCAAATGAAGAGCTATTTGAAATTGCAATAAAAAATAAAAGAAATAATCTGATGACCAAAATTTATCAGTCAGCTAATTTTTCAAGTGAAATAAGGGGAAGTAAGAATACAGAATAATAACTAAAATGACTATAGTCAATAAAATAGCAAGGCAAAATGATGTGTTTAATTACACATTTATTTGATTAATATCTTAAACATATGAAATGCTGATTCAGACATTATAGGTAAAGTGAAACAAAAGTTTTCCAATAAAGCTATGTGTCATTTGAAATTATATACTAAACTACAAAATAATAGGAATTTAAATATTAACATTCCTCAGATTACAACATAAACACACTCATTCACAAAAATTATATAGGAAAATGATTGCAGGAAATATCAGCCAGACAGAAAAATTTTTTTCTGATTAAGAACAAGTTATTCAATTAAATAATCTTCTATGATATACTAGAGATTTCTAAAATTTAAACTGTATGTAATATTAATAATATAATTATTCCTCTCTTATTTAAGCATTATATTATTAGAAAAAGTTTTATTTCGTGTCAATGGAATGCATTGTGAAGAAATATACTTTTGAATGTTCACTTTTATTTAGGAAGCATCAAAATGTTAATTTTCAAAGTATAAATAAAATATAGGAACTCATGTTCATTATACTAAGGTATAATCCTCAAAATTATAAGAAACAACGCACACACACACTTTCCATGACAAGTTGTTCAGGAAAGTAAGGGATATAAACTTAGAAACAAAAAATTATACCTAACAATATAGAAATAATTAAAATTAGCATAGAGTACTACTTCTACTCAACATTAAAATATTATGTATATATAAAGATATAGATAAAACCTTGGTAAATATGAATTACCAAATAAAAATTAAATGACCAATACCCATGGATCATCTAAGTTAATTTTTTTCTTCTACTTGAATGGGAAAATTTGGAAATTGCTTCCTTTGAATAAAATAACACAAACATGTGGAGGAATTATTTAAACAAATAGTAATCTAACTGGTTTCTGTTAATATAATGATAGCATTTACTTATCTTAATTTGAATGATAAGAATTTTTACTCTTGAATTTAGTTATTGTTGCCATAACAATGTACCACAAACTGGTGCCTTAAAAAACAGAAATTAATTCTCTCACAATTTTGGAGCCTTGAAGTCTGAAATCAGGGTGTTGGGAGAATTGGTTCCTTCATAGGAACTATGAAGGAAAGATATGTTCTAGGTCTATCTTCTTGGCTTTGTAGATGGCCACTTTCTTCACATCATCTTCCTTCTATGTGTACCTCTCTGTGTCCAAATTTCCCCCTTTTCTGTGAAGACACCAGTCACATTGGTCATTGGCCCACCCTAATAATCCCATTTTAACTTTATTATCTCTGCAAAGACCCTATTTGCAAATAAGGTCACATTCTGAAATGTTAAAGGTTAGGACTCCAACATATCTTTTTGATTGGGAAATGATTCAACCCAAATACCTATAATTTTAGTTATTTTCTTTGATGAGGGTGTGAAACTATATTATACTGAAAAATAGAGGACATATGCTTGGATATTTATCTTTGAAATAGTTTTAATATTTTGTACCTACTGCATAATGGCATTTACCTAGATTTACTTTTTCCTATGCTTTTCCATCATTTATTTTTTTAAGAGGAGGTGGGTGAGGTAGGATGATATATTCTTTCCAATAGTGGCTGAAAATTAGCTATATTATTAGTTTATACTTTAAATTTTGTGAATATGGAATTACATATAGAATATATTGGAGTCAGAATGGGTTGTTTTACAGTCCCGTAATTACACATTATTGCTATGCAAAGTTTCTTCACTTTTGCTTTGAATTTACTCTTGTACTCTGGTTGTTATAGGACCTGGCACTGACATGAAGCATTCACAGATTTATATGAAAAGCATTGAACTCAGTGGGTAAATATAATTCCAATGATTATTATTGGAATCATTTACCTATTTTTTTTAATTTGGTTTGTTATTTTCTGATAAAGATTATTTTAAAGATTTGATGATATCAAACAAAATAAGATATATTTAATATACCCAAGATCTGTTAATGAAAAGAAAGACAAGATAGAAAATAATCCAGAAAACTCAGCATTAGAAAGCATTATTTTTTCACTATTTTTACCTAAAATATTTGGCTGTAAAAAACAATGATTAGAACAAAGCAGCTGGTTTGGTTTTGTTTGATTTTTGATTTTACACATGAGAATTGAAAGAAATAAACTTCTAGGGGCTTTCTGTGCCAGGAATTTAGATATTTACAATATTTCTCTTTAATAGGCCCCAGATTCCCTGAACAGAAGGCACTTCCTTTTCCTGGGATAAGGAAGGACACAGCAACCAGAAAATGCAGATACTATTAACTGTATCTTGAGAGCTTTTAAATGCAGCTTGTTGAGGATTCTAAAAGCCAAGCCTAAAGACCAAAAAAAATTAAAAAGCAATTTGTAACTTAAGAAAAATGGACAGTCATACACAAGTCAAAATATTAGAGCACTAGCATTCAATCTAAGCAAAAAACATATTTTGATTCATGAAAAAGAAAATTAGGCTAAAAATTTGGTCACAATCAAGGCCAATACATTTTTTTAACTTAGCTTGAATGATGTTTGGAAATTCTCTGCCCAAAACATATTTAACTATATTGTTAATTAGGTCTTCCTGCCCAGTAATATTTATATAGAATTGGTCACAAATCCCAGGTCATGCTCTGTAAAGATTGGTGCCTTATATAAGACTACAAAACATCCCCAAGAGCCCTAGAATCTCATGCTTACCTACTACTTTAATTTGCTACTTTAATGAATTAATTTGTTTTGAATCATTCTACTTCCTTCTATATATTGTGTTTTTTTCACTCTGCTAGCCTGAATTTGTAAAATATCTCTTAATTTCCTCATTAATACATCCCTCCTCAGACACACACACCCTCACACTAAATTAAGAAAATACATCGAAGTACAGTGTATGTGTTGGGGAAGAGGTGGGGGAATGCAAGATAATTAAAAAAAAAATAGGCACAACTTTTCTTAAATTCCTTTAGATCCTTTTGCCATACTGCCCTCTTATATTCATTCTTATCTCTTCCACCCTCCCCCAAGTTCCTGTAAATTTCCTTTCAATAATATTGTTTCTACATCTAGTGTTATCTTTTGATTCCCCATGTTATCTTGGTCCTAGCCATCAGCCTACAAAGATTGTCAGTATAATTTCTTACGCAAAGATTTTTGTTTCTAATAAGATTTCTATTCCAAAATATTAAAATGCAATATATCCCTCCCAGAACACAAGGACATGACTATATAATTTCTAAATTGTGATCTGGCTACAATATTTAAAATCCCATAAAGCATGAATTAGGTAGATGTTGAAAGACAATGGAGAAAGAAACTCCAGAATTTAGTCCTTCCAACATAACATCTATTGGGTTGGTAAGAACTGTCAAAATAAGTTCTGAACTCCTGTTGAACTCTAGATACTAGCCAAATTTTGCAGCTTTGAGGGAGCGCTTGATAAAGAAAATGGTACATTTTTGTAAATTTTGTTGTTTTGCATAGCAGTTACTATCCCACTTCTCAAGACCAGCAGTAGACAGTGATAGGACAGTGGCCTGTGTTCCTGGTGTGTCTTGCTAGTAGCAGTATAGGCAATAAGATCTTTGATCTCCAAAAACTGGGTTTGCTGCTTTGATCTACCTGGTAGTTAACTGAGGAACTGGCAAAGGGGTAGGCCATTGTTTCAATCCCTGGATCTCAAGTGGGTTCTGAGGCAGAATCTATTGAAATAATTTAAAGAGAAAGAACACGTTTATTATTTTACTTTCTTATTGGATCCAAGAATTCAAGGAAATTTCTGTGAGGTCACTCACTGACTGCAGAGAGAATTCAGTGACTACACCTAACAAAGAATATAGACTTTGCAAAAATAATCCTGTTAACTCTTGAAACAGACAACTGAATCCCCAAACAAGTAACAGAAATTTTCCTGGAAAGGGGTGAGAATCTGATTTCCAGAATTATCACATTATGATATTCAATATATCCAGTTCTCAATTAAAAATTACAAAGTATACATAGAAAGAGGAAAGCATAGTCCATTCAAAGGAAAAAAAGAAATCAACAGAAATATCCTTGAAAAAGACCTTATGGCAGATATATTAGACAAATACTTTAAAATGACTATTTTAAGGATGCTCAAAGAACTAAGAGAAAACATGGAGAAAGTGGAAAAAAAGTATGGACAAGATAAAAATATAAATAAAGATGTAGATAACCTAAAAAGAAGACAAAAAGAAACCTTGAGCTAAAAAGTACAATAACAAACAAAAAAAGTCACTGCAAGGATTCAAAGGCAGATTTGAGCAGGTGGAAGAAAGAATCAGTAAAATTGAAAATAGGACAATGGGAATGACCAAGTTTAAACAGTAGAAAGAAAAAAGATTGAAGGAAACTGAACATAGCCTAAGGAATTATGGAACATTATTAAGTGGATAAAAATATGTATTATGGGAATCCCAGAAGGAGAAGAGAAAAAGAAAAGATTAGAGAGAATATTCAAAGACACTAATGACTGAACAAGTTTCTAAATTTGATGAAATGCATAAGTGTAAACATCCAATAAACTTAGTAACTCCAAGTAATATGTACTTGAAGGTACCTATAGTCAGACATCCTATAATCAAATTTTAAAGTCAAAAACAAAGAAAATTTTGAAAGCAGCAATAGGGGGGTGACATGTCATATACAATGGTTTCTCAATGTGATTACTAGCACATTTCTCATCAGAAACTTTGAGAGACCAGAAGGCAGTGAGCCTATATATTTAAAGTACTAAAAGAAAAAAACCTCTGAATTGACCGATAATCCTATATTCTACAAAACTGACCATCAAAAGCAAGGGAGAATTTAAGACATTCCCAGGTAAACAAAAGCTGAAGTTCGATAACACTAGACCTGCCCTGCAAGTAGTGCTAAAAGGAGTTTTGCAGGGTGAAATGAAAGGACACTAGACAATAATTTAAAGCTGTATGAAGAAATAAAATTAGCAGTAAAGGTAAATACATGGGCAGTTATAAAAGCTAGTATTATTGTAAGTTTGGCTTATAACTTCATATTTTGTTTACAACATAATTTAAGAAATGAATCAATTTAAAGAATTATTAGTTTATCTTTTGGGGCACACAATATATATAAAGATGTAATTTTATTATATCAACAATGGCAAAAGGTGTGAATTGAGCTGTAAAGGAGCAGAGTTTTGTGTTATTGAGATTAAGCTGCTATAAATTCAAGTTAAAACTTTAGGGCATTAAATGTAATCCCCATGGAAACAACAAAAAATAGTGATGGAATATACACAAAGGACAATGGAAAGGAATTCAAACATTTCACTGTTTTAAAAAATCAATTAAATTTAAAAGAAGACAGTAATGGAGAAAATAAGGGACAAAAAAGCTGTAAGACATATAGAAAACAAATAGCACAATGAAAGAAATAAGTCCTTTTTTATTAGTGATTACTTTAAACGTAAATAGATTAAACTTTCCAAAGTCAGACATTAGCAGACTGACTTTAAAAACCATGATTGAAATTCTATGCTATTTACAAGACACTTGGTTCCATTGAAACAAGTAGATTGAAAGTGAAAAGATGGGAGAGGATAGTCTACACAAATAATAACAAAAGAGCAGAGGTGCCTATACTAATGTCAGACAAAATAGACCTTAAATAAATAAAGGTTTCATGAAACAAAGAAAGAGATTATATAAAGATTAATAAAAGATTCAATTCAATACAGCAAGAAGATATAAAAATTGAACTGTACAACTTAAGGAACTAGAAACAGAACAAACTAAAACCAAAGCTAACAGAAAGAAGAAAACAATAAAGATAGAGCAGAGATAAATTAAATAGAGGATATGCAAACAATAGAGAAAATCAATGAAACCTGAAGTTGGTTCTTTGAAAAGATCAACAAAATTGACAAACAAAGTTTTGATGGACTAAGATAAAAAGAGAGAAGACTCAAAATACTAAAATCAGATCTAAGAGTGAGGGCATTACTAACACTTCAACAGAAAAAAGAAAAATGATTAAAAGAGAGTACTAAAACAATTATACAACAACAAATTGCATAAGCTAGATGAAATGGACAAAATTTCTAGAAACATTCCAAGACTAAAGCATGATGAAATAGAAAATCTGAATAGGCCTAGTGAGCAAGGAAATTGAATCAATATTCAAAAAACTGACAACAAACAAAAGGTATAGAAGTGATGACTTCACTGATGAATTCTACCACACATTTAATGAAGAACATCAATGCTTCTCAAACTTTTCCAAAAAAAGAGTTGGAAATACTTCTTAACTCATTATTTGAGGCCAACATTACCTTGACTGATACCAAGGCTAGAAAGACACTCTTAAGAAACCAAACTATAGGCCATTATCCTTTCTGAACATGGATGCAAGAATCCTCAAGAAAATAATTGGGAACCAAATTCAGCAACATATTACATGTATTATACAACATGAACAAGTGGGTTTTTTTCTGGGAATGCAAGGATGATTCAATATATGAATATTCATCAAAGTAATATGCCACATTAACAAAACGAAGGAGTAAAAATCTCTTGATTAATTCAGGAAAGGCATTTGACTAAATTCAACTTTCAAGATAAAAACACTCAACAGATGAATAGAAGGAAAATACCTTAACATAATAAAACCCATATATGAAAATCCATAGCAAGCATCATACTCAATGGTGAAAGATTGAAAGCTTTACCTCTAAGATCAGGAGTAAGACACTGATACCCACTTTCACCACTTCTGTTCAGCATTGTACTGGAAGTTCTAGTCAGAGAAGTTAGGCAGGAAAGAAAAATAAAAGGCATCCAAGTTGGAAAAGAAGAAGTAAATTTCTCTCTGTTCACATGAGATATGATCTTCTATGTAGAAAACCCTAATGTTTCCACACACAGAAAACTGTTAGAAGTAATAAATGAATTCAGCAAAGTAACCAGATACAAAGTGAATACACAAAAATTAGTTGCTTTTTTTTTTTTTTTTTTTTTGCTGTACGTGGGCCTCTCACTGTGCAGAGCACAGGCTCCGTACGTGCAGGCTCAGCGGCCATGGCTCACGGTCCCAGCCACTCCGTGGCATGTGGGATCTTCCCAGACCGAGGCATGAACCCACGTCCCCTGAATTGGCAGGCGGACTCTCAACCACTGTGCCACCAGGGAAGCCCCTAGTTGCATTTTTATACAGTAACAAGGAACAATCAAAACAGGAAATTATTAAGACTATTTGATCTACAATAACATTAAAAAAGAATAAAATACTTAGCAATTAATTAAGGGTAAACAAACAAACAAACAGAAAAAACTTGTGCAATGAAAACTATGACACATCTGAAAGCAATTAAAGACATAAATGAATGCACAAATATTTATGGGATGGAAAACTTTATATTGTTCAGATGTCAATACTACCCAAAGTGATCCACTGAATTCAATGTAATCCCTATGAAAATCCCAATTACAGTTTTACAGAAATAGAAAAGCCCATCTAAAATTCATATGGTATCTCAAGGGATCTCAAGTAATCAAAACAATTTTGAACAGGAAACACAAAGCTGGAAGACTCAACTTCCTGATTTTAAAACTTAGTATAAGGAGATAGAGTAATCAAAACAGTATTGCCCGACATAAATAAAGACATATAGACCAGTGAGATAGAATAGAGAGACTAGACCTAAACACTAGCATCTAAGGATAAATGGTTTTCAACAAGAGTAACAAAGCCATTTAATGGGGAAACTACAATCTTTTGAACATACAATACTGAGAAAACTGGACATCTACGTGCAAAAAAAATGAAGTTGGACCCTTACCAAACACCATATTCAAAAATTAGCTCAAAATGGATTGAAAACCTATATTTAAGAGTTAAAACTATAACTCTTAGAAGAAAACATAGAGCAAAAGCTTCACAATCTTGGATTTTGCAGTCCAACTTTGAGCATCAAAAGACATTATCAACAGAATAAAAAAGCAACACATTGAATGACAGAAAAATATTTATAAGTCATATATATGATAAGGTATTAATATCCAGATTAAATAGAGAACTCCTAAAACTCAACAACAACAAAAACAAACAACCTAAATAAAAAATGAGCAAAGTACTTGAGTAGATATCTCTCCAAAGAAGATATACAAATGGCCAATAAGTATTTGAAAAGATGCTCAACATCACTAATTTTTAGGAAAACACAAATCAAAACTACAATGAAGTATCACCTCATATGCATTAGAATGGCTATTATAAAAATAAATAAATAGGATATGAAGAAACTGGAAGCCTATTTAACCATTGGTAGAAATGTAAGTTGGCACAGGCACTGTGGGAAACACTATGGTCACTCTTAATAGACTTAAAAATAGAGTTACCATATGATCTAGCAATTCTACTTCTGGGTGTAAACCCAAAAGAAATGAAAGCATAGTCTCAAATAGATATTTGTACAGCCATGCTCATAGCAGCATTATTCACAATAGCTAAAATGTGGAAGCAACCAAAGCGTCCACTGATGGATGAATGGATAAGCAAAATGTGGTATATACATACAATAAAATATTATTCAACTTTGAAAAGGAAGGAAATTCTTAATACTACAACACAGGTGAACTTTGAGGATATTATGCTTAGACAGTCTTATACACACACAGAAAAAATAGTCAAAAATCATAGGGACAGAAAGTAAAATGGTGGTTGTTGGGGGTGGGAGGGAGAGGAGAATGGAGAGTTATTGTTTAATGGGTATAGAATTGCAGTTTTACAAGAGGAAAAGTGTTCTAGAGATGGATGGTGGTTATGAAAACAATTCCATTCACAATAAACTTCATACAAAAAATACAATACCAAGGAATAAATTTAATCAAGGAGATGAAAGACATGCTCACTGAAAAGTACAAAATATTATTAAAAGAAATTATAGAAGACTCTGCTTGAATGGAAAGATATCCCATGCTAATGGATTGGAAGACTTAATATTGTTAAAATGACAATACTCTCCAAAGTGATTTACAGATTTAATACAATCACTATTAAAATTCCAATAGCCTTTTTTGCAGAACTGGAAAGTTGATCCTCAAATTGCTATGGGTTCTGAGGTCCTCAAGCATCTAAAACAATATTGAAAATGAGAAACAAAGTTGAAAGATTCACACCTCCTGATTTCAAAACTTAATCTAAGCAACGTGGTTAGTCCAAACAATATGGTACTGGAATACAGATAGACATATAGACCAACGGCATAAAATTTAGAATGCAGAAATAACCCCAAATATCTATGGCAGATTGATTTTAACATTGGTCCAAGACCATTCAATGGGGGGAAAATGGTCTCTTCAATAAGTGGTGCTGGTACAACTAGATAACCACATTGTATTAATCACCTTCTATTCACTCCATTTAAGATGGAGGGATCCCCACCCTAGAGTTTTGGGTATGAGTGAACATATCTTGAACTGACGCTGGGCATACGACACTGACAGCAGTTCATTAATCACACAGAGCACTTCTGTGGGGGGAAGGACACTGCATCCCATGCAAGGTCACACTGGAGTTACACTTAGGAACAGAGAGAACAATGAAGCGAGACAGGCTTTGCATTATCAAGAAGGTGGAGTTGTCCCTGATGCCTTCAGCAGGATGTAATGGTTTGTTTGAAAAATTCTGTGGGCTAGCAAGAAACTGAAACCCACTGCTCAGGGATAAAAAGGAGGTTCACCTGGTCCAAGTGATAAGGAGCGTTGCTTGGATAGGGGACCTTATCTGTTGGAGCAGAGTAGGGAGTGGAACTTGCAGTTAGGCCATTCAAAGCCCTCCCTATTTTATCAGATATCAAGTCAGTACATAATATTATGCCATAATAATAGGCCTTTTGCCACAATATGCAAAAGAATGAAGTTGGACCTCTAATTCACTACATATACAGAAATTAACACAAAATGGGGAATTCCCTGGTAGTCCACTGGTTAGGACTCAGTGGTTTCACTGCCATGGCTCGGTTTCAATCCCTGGTCAGGGAACTAAGATCCTGCTAAACCTCACAGTGTGGCCAAAACCTGCCCCCCCCCCCACACACACACAAAATGGATCAATGCTCTAAATATAAAAGCTATCATTATAAAACAATAGAAGAAACCGTAACAGTAAATCTTCATGACATCAGATTTGTCAAGAGATTTTTAGATTAGATAGCAAAAGTATGAGCAACATAAGGAAAAAAGAAATATCTGAACTTCCATATTCATTGCAGCATTATTCACAATAGCCAGGATGTAAAGGCAGCCTAAATATCCATCCACAGATGAATGGAGAGAATATGATATATACATATAATGAGATGTTACTTAGCCTTAAAAAGGAAGGAGATCCTGCCATATACAGAAACATGGATGAATGTGGGGGACATCGTACTAGTGATGCAAGCCAGTTACAGAAGGACAGATGCTACACAACTTCACTTGTATGAGGTATCTAGAATAGCCAAACTCAAGGAAGCAGAGAGTAGAGGGGTGGTTTCCAGGAGCCGGGGTGAGGGTGGGAATAGGGAGTTGTTTTTGAACAGGTATAGAGTTTCAGTTATGCAAGATGAATAAGTTTCTAGAGATCGTCTGTAAAACATAGTGCTTGTATTTAACAATACTGTATTGTGTGTTTACAATTTTAAGAGATCGGATATAAAGTAAACTTACCACAATAAAACTTTTAAAAAGATAAATTTGATTTCATAAAAATTTAAACACAGTTTTGTACATCAAACGAAATTATCAAATAAGTGAAAAGACAACCTACAAAATGGGAAAAATATTTGAAAATCATATATCTAATAAGGGTTAATATCCAGAATGTATCAAGAGCTCTTACAACTCGACAACAAAAAGACAAGCAACATTATTTTTAAATGGGCCAAATATTTGAAAAGAAATTTCTCCAAAGGCAGTTTAAAAATGCCCAGTCAGCACTTCAAAAGATATTTAACATCATTAATAATTAACAAAGTGCATTTCAAAACCACAGTGAGATACCACTTAACACCCACTAGAATGACTATACTGAAAAGGATGGAAATAAGTGTTGGTGTGGATGTGGAGAAATAAGAACACATTCATTGCTAATGGGAATGTAAAAAGATACAGCCACTGAATCAGAAAACAGTTTGGCAGTTCTTGGAGTTAAAAATAGCATTACCATATAATCTGGCAATTCTACTCCTAGGTATATACCAAGAGAAATGAAAACATAAATCCACATAGAAACTTGTACGGGAATGCTTATAGCAGCATTAATCATAATACCAAAAGGTTGAAACAAATGTTTATCAGGAGAATGTAAAAACAAATTTTGGTGTATACGTACAGTGGAATATTATTCAACCGTAAAACAGAATGAAGTACTGACATGTTACCACTTGGATGAACCTTTTAAACATGCTAAGTGAAATAAGCCAGACACAGAAGGTCACATGTTGTACAATTCCCTTTAAACAAAATATCCAAAATAGGCAAATCCATAGAGTCAGGAGGCAGATTAGTGGTTATCAGGATGTGGGGGAAAAGAGGAACATAAAATGACTTTTTAATGGGTATGGAGTTGATTATTTAATGGATATTTTTCTGGAGTGATGAAAAATTGTTGAAACTATAGAGAGAGAGTGGTTATACACTATTGAAAATGAACTAAATGCCATTGAATCATATACTTTAAAGTGATTATTTGTGTGTTATGTGCATTTTACCTTCATTAAACACACACACTTTCACACACACGTATACACACAAAGTCACTCACACACATACAAATGTGAATTAGACTCTCAATTCTTCAATTTGAAGTTTTAGCCATTTTCATCCTCCAGGAAAAAATAGTGTTGAAAAATAGGCTTGCCTTTCTAAAATTATGAATTGAAAGTATAAGTTTAATCTGGTTTTTATTTTGGGATTTATAAAAGAAAAATATAGATCCAAAACTAATGTGACTATGATATATGCTTATATTTCCTGAAATTTTTCAACTAAAAGTTTACTGTATTGCTGATGGAAATTGAGGTATATGTAATGAGTGATACCTTTATTTAAAATTCCTAGGATTAGTTAGTAAGCTATTTTCTAACTTCCACATCCAGTTTCTCAAAATATTCATGCTTTCTTTGGATACAGAGAGCCAAATAATTTCTTTGTATCTTTCTATTTTTCTATTATCAATAATTCAAGTAGACATAGCCTTAAAAACAATTTGCCATGTTCTCTGACTTATACACACCTATTTGAAGGTTAATATAAGTGATCTATTTAATGCTATTTTTTGAAATACTATCTTTATATACTATGTCAGGCTTCTTCTCAGGAATAGTATGGCACTTCAAGGAGTTACCTGCTCTATGTGAAATGAGCATGAAACTATTGCTCTGTCTTCTCTGTCTTGTTAGCCTATAGGGAGCTAAAGAATAAACAGCAGATTCATCCTGTCATAGGTTTTTGAGTACTACTTGCCTTTATTTGGAACAATATGACAAACTTGAAATGTACTAAACATTTTATGACAGATACTTACTGAAATCACTGATTTTTTTCCTGAAGAAAAGGGAAATAGTGTAAGGAGAAATAATTTACAATGATTAGCTGAAATACATTGGAGGAGAGAACGTTAACCATGATCTTGATTTTCTTTCCAAAGGGTTTCCCACACTTAAGTAACTTTCCCTCAAGATTCTTTAAGGAAAGTCTAGTATTTGTGACATAACACAAGTCAGGGCAAGGGTCACACATAACAGGATGCTTGAAGAACTACCAATGGACTGGGGAATATAGATTTTAATATCAACAGGTTCAAGTTGCTGACAGATTGGATATACTTGCTAAGACATCTGATCCCATAGGAAAAGTGCATTTCAGGATCTGATAGCTGATCTGACTGTTACAGTATACTGGGAAAAGGAAAAGAAAAATGTGTTAAGTCTGAATGAACTTGTAGTTTTCTGATTAAATTTTGTGATTCTGCCAGATTTTAATTATTCAAAAATGTATTATAAACTAAGATGAGAATTAAAACAGTTATTTTTCATGAAACTTGAGTATATTTTATTTGTGAAGATGCTGCCATAGAAATGAGATGTATTAGTTGAGATTTTGTCCTATGAAAGAATAATTCTGTGCAGACCCTTAAAATACTTGTGTGTGTGTGTGTGTGTGTATATATATATATATATATATATATATATATATATATATATAAAAAATTAAAGTGTATATTTCCATGATTATGTCCAATAATAGTGTCAGAGTCACCATTACAAGGAAAAGACATTGACAAAATATGTTAATAATTTTTCTCTTATGTAGTAAAATTTAAATTAGATAATGTCATGTCTCTTAGTAGATTTTCCAGTATATGCCTGAAGATATTTCTAATAGCAAGAAAAACTTCATCTAGAGGCAGCAAAGATGAGAGCTGTCTGTCACTGGAAATTAGTACAAAGACAAGGTTTTAAGTGAGGGTATTGATTAACATACAAGAGGAAGGAAGCTACTTTTAGAAGATGTGACAGGATATTTAGAGATCTCTTTGAGTCTTTATGTTCAAGACCTAAATGTTTTTCTCTCCTTTCTCTGGAACTTAAAAAAATCCAAATATAAAGCATATAATAATAACAAATCAATATATTTTCATAAATTCAAATGACAAAGTATTAAACATTTATATTCAAGCGTTATAGTTTGTCCTTGTCCCTTTATAACAAGATATAGATATATATGTGTGTATATACACACATATACATATGTATAAACACATACATATATATACACATACACATAAAAATTTAAATATATGGTAAATTTTAATTAGAATGAATAAAAACAGTCTTAAAGCTAAAATATAAACTCTAATTTTCTCAAGATTTTAGATCAAATTGCTTTGTTAAGATACTATTTAAAACAATATGTTTCAATGACTAAGAGTAAAAAAAAACTTTGGGCACTGTTGGTATATGGTACAGCACATAGAAAACTATATTATAAAATCAATAATTTTAGCAATCTCCATGATTCAAAGAGACTGTTGTCTGGACTGTACTGTTGTGCTTCTTACAGACAGAAAATTAGAATAAAACTTAAGGTCTGGGTTTAACTTTACTGATTCTGGTTACACATCTTACATAATCAAGGTCATCATTTTCATTTAACTTGCTGAAATTTCTTAAGGACAAATATTACCTTACCTTCCACATGGAAATATACCCCATTTCAAAAATCTGCTTGTCCCTTCAACCGTGCTTCAATTGTTTTGGTCCCTCTATACTTGAACCTAGGTACAGAATAGGAAACTGTGTAGTATGGAAATGGGAATACATGGATAGTTAATATAGACAGCTGTGTCTTAATTCTTCCTTTAGCTGTCACAAACAATTTTGGGAAAAAATTAGAAAAAGATTTTAACCAATTTGGATATTTGCGCACTGTTCTCAAAATTTCTTTTGGGAACCTGCCAAATCAGAGCCACAATAAACAGCTACCTCTGTAGCTATCAACTATTCCAATAGTTTCTCATGTTATTTAAAAAAATATAAGATATAATTACAAAGACCATTTTCAATTTCAAAATAGTGAGGACAAAAACAAACTATTTTCTTTCTTAAACTATGGCCAGATTTGTAACACTACCTTGGAGCTATATATAAACCCCTCATTCTAGACATAACAAAAGACTTTTCAAAGAGTTCTTAAAAAATAAAATGTGTTTTTATTTGTATGTTCTTTGTCCCTTGATCATCCCTATTTACTTTGATGTTACATCCCTATTTACTTTGTTTTTTATATCTTTCCTAAAAATATTTTACATGGTAAGAGAGAGGAATTTAAATAACTTTATTGAGTAAAATATAAAGGCCAATATATTTAATTTATATATTTATGCATAATATAATTTCACTAAAATTTATAAATAAATCTAGGGAAAACCTAGTTATAAAATCAGGAGTTTGGTTTTATATCAGATAATAAAAATAAATGTTCATAGAGGAATTAACTTATGTATTTCTCCATTTTTTACCCTACTGTCTCTCTGCTTCCTAAATATCAACCAGAAATAACAACAAATCAATATATTAAAATAGCCTATTGCTGATGCTGAATTCTGAAAATAAGTTTCTTGGTACTTTCTTCCATGTTTCCCAGTATACTAATCTACTTATCTAATGATTTCTTTAAAATTTTTCTGGACTTTTAGTGACATCTGATCTGCTTTTATTATCTTCAGTTCCTTTGTCACTATGGAGGGAAGAGGGGGAAAAACGAATTCCAGGATTGAATCTACCATGACTAATAACAGGCATGCCTTGGAGATATTGTGGGTTGAGTTTCAGACCACTGCAATAAAGCAAATATTGCAATAAAGCAAGTCACGCAAACTTTTTGGTTTTCCAGTGCTTAGAAAAGTTATGTTTACACTATACTGTAGTCTATTAAATGTGCAATAGCATTATGTCAGAAAAGAGTATACATACTTTTTAATTAAAAAAATACTTTATGGCTAAAAAATGCTAACCATAATCTGAGCCTTCAACAAATCATAATCATTTTGCAATAGTAACATCAAAGATCACTGATCTCACATCATCATAACAAATATAACAATAATGAAAAAGTTTGAAATATTACAAGAATTACCAAAATGTGACACAGAGACATGAAGTGAGTAAATGCTTTTGGAAAAAATGACACCAATAGACTGGCTCAAAGCAGGGCTGCCACAAACTTTCAATTTACAAAAACTGCAACATCTGCAAAGTGCAATAAAGCCAAGTGCAATAAAATGAGGTTTGCCTGTAACTCTTCTTAACTAGTGTCTAAATTTCTAATAACAGGTCATAAGCAGGTTTCATATGTTTTGTAGTACATGCCCATAGTTAGTTATTAAATGAACATCCAACATTAGAGTCGACATAAGCATGTGTAGTTTATTTTACTTTTATTTTTATATATAATGTGTTCTTTTTTATTTTAAAGGCAAAATAAGTTCAATTCTCTATTTTATATAAATTTAAGAACTCCAAAGAGTAACATAAAAAGAAACCAGGAATGATCTAAAATGTAGTGAATTTTTTAATTGGAAATCCATAAAAATTATTTGAACATTTGTCTAGAAGTTAAAGATCATTTTTACAATTATAATTTTAGGCAAAGAAGATTTTTTGTAGTGTTTGTTCATTATGTTCTCCTCAAGATTACTTCCATTCCTTCTCAATTGCCTTAAAGAAAAGATCCTTCAATAATAAAAGATCATCTGCATTTCTAGGCTATATTTTCACTCACTTAGTGATTATGCCTCTAGTTCATCAAGGAAAAGAATGCACAAGACATCTTCCTAACCCTAGAGATACATATACTCATTTTTTTTAATTAATTTATTTTTGGCTGTGTTGGGTCTTCGTTTCTGTGTGAGGGCTTTCTCTAGTTGCGGCGAGCGGGGGCCACTCTTCATCACGGTGCGCGGGCCTCTCACTGTCGCGGCCTCTTGTTGCGGAGCACAGGCTCCAGACGCGCAGGCTCAGTAGTTGTGGCTCACGCGGCATGTGGGATCTTCCCAGACCAGGGCTTGAACCCGGGTCCCCTGCATTGGCAGGCAGATTCTCAACCACTGCACCACCAGGGAAGCCCCATATACTCATTTTTATGTTGGTAATTATTAAATTTATATGTTAATCATTTATTTCAGAAGTGACTTTGGGATACACTATATATAGATTATAAAATTAAAAGAAATGTAGATTTCTAAAAATATTCATATACAAAAAATGAAGCAAAATAAAATTATTATGTTTAAAATATCTGGCAATTCAAAAGAGCATCTTATTTTCTGAAATTGATCATGGGTAATTCTTGAGATGTTGATTCCACCATCCTCTTTTAAAGGCCCTGTTTTATTTAAATATTAGGAAAAAATTAGCACAAATAGAATGTGACCTGTAGATGCTGGCAGTACCTGCAAGGGACAAATTCATATATTACTAGGCTCATTTCTTAACAGCAGATCCTTTTCTAAATGGTAAGACTTAAGAGCTATAGGAATTTACAAGACTCAAAAGAGTGCCACAAATGTCCATGTGGCATTGAAACATTATTTATTTTGAGTAACAAATTATTTACTGAATTTCTAACATGTGAGAAGAATCCAGGGAAAATGGAATTCTTTGACCTGGGAAGCTTCACTGAGGATTCCTTGATGTTTAATATGTCTCCTCAGCAAGCTCAGACATAAGCCTCAGAGTTTATTTGTGAAAAAGCATTAATACCATTGCAGTTTTACTCTGTGGAGAATAACTTAAGGAACTAAAATGTTAATCCAGCTATTTGGGAATTTTTTTTTTAGTTTTTGAGTTTATTGAGACAAAAAATGAAAAAAAAAAAGCATGTGACCTTATATTTTATACCAGTAGAAAATATAACATAAAGATTGAGAAATATGTTTTGGTCTACATACTAACTAAATAGTGCAATGCACTGAATCTGCCTTCTGTCCCATTACTAAGATTCATTGGTTGCTTTCCTAAGACAAAGGCTATTTTAAAAAATATTTTTCTATTTATGCATGTCTTGGTTATAGATGCTAAATAATACTTATGGGAAATTTTTCATTCATCTCAATGTTAATAATATTGAATGTATTGAACCTCTGGTCATACATTTTAATAATAATGATTAAGCATACATATGATGCTATTATTTATTAATAACAGAATTGATGAAATTTAAATATAGGATCAATAGAAGTGTAAGGCAAATAAAGACCAATGAACCACAAAAGCATGTGGAGTTGGGTGAGGATACTTATTCCACATATGTTGCTTAGCAGTAACTCCTTCCTGAGGCTGATGCTGATTCTGGGAAGCAATTAATGCTGACGTGACTGAAAAATATACATGAGAAGTCAATGAATCATGTCTAGAAAAAATGCCCCACTTTTAAAGATGTTTGGTAGGATACATAATTTACTCTAAACCTGGAGCAATATCAAAATAATCATTAATTCCATAAACAGAAGTTTCCAAGTACTTACAAGAAGCTTCAAAAATGATTTTAAATGCACAACATAGCTGTGTCATTCTTCACAAAATGATAATAAAGTTATAATAAAGTTATAACTTTCCATCCATCTATGACAAAGTAGTTTTATTTTAATATGAAGATAATATATTTCAAAATACAATCATGAGTGAAATGTGAGCTTAAATTACATTTCAGCAATAGTACCATGTTCCATTTAAATTAGTAATTCAGGAATATTCATAAATTTAATTAATATTGTATACAGTAGTACCTCAGTTATGTAAACATAAGATTAAAAACTATAAAATTGAGCTTTCCTTTTTTATAAGACAGGAAAATGATTGATCATAACGTGGTGCAAAAGGAATTTATAGATTCTTCAGTTCAGTGTAACAGTGCCCAAAGCCAATAACTGAAGCAGTATATTCTGAGAAGCATGAACTTCCTAGAGTGAATTAGACATTGGTATTGCTCAAACAATGCTATTATGAATACATACTAAATAACAAACAGAGCTAAATTACAATAGCCAGGTCATGGAAGCAACCTAAATGCCCAATAAGAGACAAATGGTTAAAGATGTGTTACATATATACAATGGGATATTCCTCAGCCATAAAGAGGAACAAAATTGGTTCATTTATAGAGATGTGGATGGACCTAGAGACTGTCATATGGAGTGAAGTAAGTCAGAAAGAGAAAAACAAATATTGTATATTAATGCATATATGTGAAATATAGAAAAATGATACAGAGGAACCAGTTTGCAGGCACAAATTGAGACACAGATGTACAGAACAAAGGTATGGACACCAAGGAGGGAAAGCAGAGGGGGATGCTGGTGGGATGAATTGGGAGATTGAGATTGACACATATACACTAATATGTATAAAATAGTTAACTAATAAGAACCTGCTGTATAAAATAATAAAAAAACAGAAATAGACCCACAGACATAAAAAACAAATATATAGTTACCAAAGGGGAAAGAGGGGAGGGATAAATTAGGAGGTTGGGATTAACATAGACACACTACTGTGTATAAAATAGAAAACCAATAAGGACCTAATGCGTAGCATGGGGAACTATAATCAATATTTTGTAGTAATAAGGTAAAGAATTGAAAAAATATGTCTTTATATATGTGTGTATAACTGAATCACAGTGCTTGTACACCTGAAACTAACACAACATTGTAAGTCAACTATACTTCAATAAAAGAAGAATACATTTAATCCTCAACAAAATACTAGCACAGAATTTAAGAGCACATTAAAAGGATACATACATCATGTTCAACTGGAATTTATTCCAGCCATACAAGTATGGATCAAAATTTACAAAAGAATAGATGTGATACATCACATTGACAGAATGAAGAAGAAAACTCATATGATCGTCTTAATAGATGCAGAAAATGCATTTGACCAAATTCAACATTCTTTCATGATAAAAACTCTCAACAAACTGGGTAGAGAGAGAATGTACCTCAGCATAATAAAGGCTGTTTATGACAAGCCCACAGCTAACATCATACTCAAGGTGAAAAGCTGAAACTTTTACCCTAAGATCAGAAACAAGACAAGCATGCCCACTTTAGCCACTTTTATTGAACATTGTACTGGAAGCCCTAAACAGAGCTATTAGGCAAGACAAAGAAATAAATTACATCCGCATCAGAGCAGAAGTAAAACTGTCTCTAATTGCAGATTATATGGACTTATATTTAGAAAACCCTAAAGACTGCTCCAAAAACTGTTAGAACTAAGAAATGAATTTACTAAGGTGGCAAGATACAAAATCAGCATACAAAAAACAGTTGCATTTTATACACTAAAAATGAACTATCTGTAAGAGAAAATAAGAAAGGAATCTTACGTACAATAGCATCAAAAAGAATAAAATACTTAAGAATAATTTAACCAAGGAGGTGAAATATCTGTATACTGAAAACTGTAAGACATTAATGAAATAAATTGAAGAAGACACAAATAAATAGAATGATATACTGTGCTCATGGAATGGAATCATTAATATTATTAAATGTTTATTCTACCCAAAGCAATCTACAGATTCAGTGCAACCCCTATCAAAATTCCAATGAATTTTCAGAGAAATAGTAACCTTAAATTTTGTAGGGAACCACAAATGACCCTAAACAGCCAAAGAAATCATGAGAAAGGAAAACAAACCTGGAGGCATCACATGTCCTGTTTTCAAAGTATCTTACAAAGCTATAGTAATCAACACCCTATGGCTCTGACCTGAAAACAAACAGGTAAACCAACGAAATAGAATTAAGAGCCCAGAAATAAACCCCTGTGTATACAGCCAACTAATGTTTGACACGTTGCCAAGAACACACAATGAGGAAAGGATAGTCTCTTCAATAAATAGTGTTGGAAATATCAATAGTCACATGCAAAAGAATGAAGATGGACTCCTATCTTGCATCACTCACAAAAATTAACTCAAAATGGATTAAACACTTAAACTTAAGGTTTGAAACTCTAAAACTCTTACAAGAAAACATGAGAAAAATATTAACATTGGTCTTAGTATTTTTTGGATATGACACTCAGAGCACAGCAACAAAATCTAAACAAACAAGTGTGACCACATCAAACTAAAAAAACTTCTCAGCAAACAAAACAATGAACAAACTGAAAAGGTGACTTATGGAATGGGAGAAGATATTTGCAAACCATATATTCCATAAGAAGTTAATATCTAAAATATGTAAGAAACTCAAAGAACCCAAGAAGAAAAATAATAGTAATAATCCGATTAAAACTTGCAGAGGACCTGAGTACACATTTTCCCAAAGAAGTCATACAGATGGCCCGCAGATACTTAAAAAGATGTTCAACATCACTAATAATCAGTGAAATGCAAATCAACACCACAATGAGATATCTCTTCACACCTGTTTGTATTGCTGTCATAAAAATGACAAACAATAATAAATTTTGACAAGGATGTGGAGGAAAGGGAACCTTATACACTATAATGGGAACCTAAATTGATACAGCCATTATGGAAAACACTAGGGAAGCTTCTCAAAAAATTAAAAATAGAACTATGATATGATCCAGCAATCCTACTCCTGGGTATATAACTGAAGGAAATGAAATAAGTATCTCAAAGAGATATCTGCACTTCCTATGTTTATTGCAGCATTATTCACAAAAGCCAAGACATGGAAACCTGTGTCCATCAGCAGATGAATGCATACAGAAAATGTGGCAGGCATATATACATACATACATATATATATATATATATACATATATATATATATATAGTAGGGACTATATATATATAACATACATATATATCCCACATAAATACAATGAATTATTAATCAGCAATAAAATAGTAGGAATTATCACCATTTGTAACAACATGGATGAACATCGAAGACATTATGCTAAATGAAATAGACAGATGGAGTATCATGTCACTTTATGGAATCTGAAAAAAAAAGCCAATGTCAATAAAACCCCAGAGAATATAAAGGTGGTGCCAGGAGCACTTTCTTTTGTTTCCTTATCAATTAGCAGCAAATCTGATCAGTTTATATGATAGTTTAAAAAGATTCTCATTCTCAGTCCCACTGAGGTTATTGTGTACTGTATATGCTTAGAGACTTTGCTACCTCCACTTTGGTTAATTGTCAGGTTTACAGTCTTGGACAACCTCCCTAATTTAACTGCATTAATTCTATCCTTTGTAAATTAAAGATGATATTAGTATCTACCTTATAGGGGTGTTATTAGTATTAAGTGTGTTGATAATTGTAAAGTGATTAGAAACAGACTGGCCTATGGTAAGATTTAATAATGTTGTTAAGTAGGGAAATAAAACATAAGGACCAATGTCAATGTTAAAAAAAAAAAGAACTAAATCTTAGTGAATGAAGTCAATCCTACATATACTTTATGTATGTTGTTTCTTATGATAATGTTTACCATTATAATTAACACATAGATATATTTGAGAATTATTTTATACATAGCTTTGTGAAAAAATAACATCAATTCATAAGAAGGAACTTATGAAGTTGTAGTTTTACTTCAGTTAGATTATATCATTTGATAAACTGACAGTTAAATAATTTTATAATATAGAATATATTCTATCCTAAAATTATAAGAATAGTAAATGATCCTATAGATATACTAAGAAATATAAAATAGGTAATGTAACATTACGAAATCACACAAATACCTGTAGTATTTAATATGTATACAACAAAATACAGGAATTTATGTTAACTGCCTTATTTCAGGGACTCTAAGATGGCAGTGATTGTAAAATGCCAAACTGCTAGATGTTACATATTGTAATATTTAAAATTTTAAAGATTAAAACAAAACAAAGACAACAAAATGACACTGTGAATCTTAGGTTTTTTGTGTAAGTCCTACCGTTAATCAACAAGTGAATCAGGATTTAATCTCAGATCTTTTGGCTTCCAAAGATGGTAATAATTCTATTATATTAGATAACTTAGAAAAGCTTAATTCAGGAAGCCTTAATATTGGAAATATAAAACCATATTTATCTCTGATATAGTGACAGCATTAACTGAAAGAAAAGAAATTAAACATACTTTTATTAAATTTGTACATTATATAGGATATTATGGGAAGAAAGTAAGATGAATAAGATCTAATCTTGGAAGTGGTGAAGGATGGAGAGTGGAAAGAAGAGGGGCCAACAGGCACTTACAGATAAATGGAGTTAAAAGGAGAAGGCAGCAATTACTATACTTGGGGTTTCTTGAATAGAAATAAATCTGAGGTGTGAAATGCTTAGAGTGGGAGTAAACCATGTTATCAGGAGGTTAAGACTCACAAAAATTAGTTTTAGGCTCTTTAAAGTCACTTCATGCCAGTTGCTTAGCTTTCTTAACCTCAATATTTTCCCAGCATAACTCAGAGTTTTTGTGGTGAACGTGTGAATTGCATGTTCAGTATTAAATGAATATATATTATTGTTAATGATTCCTAAAAGAAGATTGTGTAGGCTTATGTGAAGTGCTTAACCTAAGTTCAATAAGGACATTGATTGATGAAAGAGTAATGAAGACAATATCCCCCATTAAATGAAGAACACATCCTAGCCATAAATATGTAAACAGATAACAACGAAAAGGGAAGTGGAATAGAGAAAGTTTTTGAAACAAACTTTCCTTCCTTAAACATATCTTTCTCTGGTCACTAAAAAGACTTAGAAGTGCTGATAGCCCATTAGTAATGAATAGCCTGAGTACCCAGATTGTGGTCTCTAAATACCATTTCCCACTAAAATGAACAAAGTAAAGGGTGATTCCAAATCTGGGACAGGAAATATGAAAGATGAGGCATGAAGTTATCAAAAGATGCCAGTATCATGTAAAAAGATACAGGAGCCAAGTTAAAGGAGACTTCACTGTTCTAAGATGGAAAAAGGGGTATTATAAAGAATAATCACTGCAATGGATTGAAATATCTAAAATGCATTAACGTCCATGACTTTATTAAAACTTCATTGGTTACCTTTAGATTGCTAGAACATTAGACGATTTTTCTTCAAATTGTAAAAAAAAAAAAAAAAAATTGAGAATTTATCCAGCCTTTCTTTTATGTATTATATTTCAGGGAATCCAAATAATGAACAAATCAGAGCTAATAAGTGTAGGACATGATTTAATTAGATTATCACACTTTTAAGTCTCTTATGAAGTAATGTATAATAGGCAAAGATCATCAATAGAAGTCAAAAATATTAGGTAAATTCTGGTGGAGAACTTTATGAATCATGCTGATCCTGGAATCCAATGATGAATCTTGACAAAAGGTGAAACAATCTGACAATATTTTTTTGTAATAAAATAAGAAATATGCAGCCATATTTATGAGGTAATCATGGCCAAAATAAAAGCATCCTAATGAAACATCTAACACCAATTGCCAGTTTAAGGATATAAGAGGGTTAGAGGAACGTGTTAAATGAATTTAGGAATCAATAAAACCCTGAAAGTGAGAATATCTGTAAGACAAATGTCTTACTTTGGATTCTTCAGAAACTGGTCTTTGGACAATGATTATAATGCAGGGACCATGAATGGGGAGTGGCAAGTTGGAGCAGGCGAGGGAATACAACCATAAAGCCTGCATTGTAAACTAGCTACCACTGGGGGGAACCAAAGCCTAATCTCATCATGCTGGAAACTGCTAAGAAAAAGTGTACACAATACCATTCAGAGGCATTCCATCCAAGGGCCTAGGGAGATGGGGTGTTTCTGCATCAATAGCCCTCATTTTTTGGTTATAATTTTATTTCAAGGGCATTAATTCTAATTTTTCATCCAGGATTAGAGTGGTTTTCTGTAGTTTTAAGGGAAGCCCCCAGGCCAAAATATCAGATACTGGCTACATTAAAAGTTTTAACGTAATCTTCTGACTTCACTAGTTTCTACCAGAGGCGACTCAATATATTCAACAAATACATGGCATGGGAGTTAGAGGAGGAAATGATTATAGATTCAAAGAAACTTCATAGATTACTGAGAACTACTATACATATTTATTATATTGATTTTGGTGATGGTTTTAGGGATATATATATATATGTCAAATCTCATAAAAGTGTAGAGTTTTAAATATGTGCAGCTTTTGGCATGTCAGTTATACCTCAGACAAATGGTTTCAAACAACAATGGAAAAAGAGAACAACGGAAGAAATCATACCAGCCAAATATTTTTTTAAAAGATTTATTTGGATCTTAATTAGAACAGGGCAACTTAAAACATATATGTGATCATTTTAAAAACATACGCACAACGGACTGAATTTAGATGATATTAAGGAATTACAATTAATTTTGCTGTGTACGATGTTTGTTCTGTAATTAAATTAAAATATCATCTGTTAGATTTGATGTCTGGGGTTTATTTTTATTTTATTTATTTATTTTTTAATAAATTTATTTTTGGCTGTGTTGGGTCTTCGTCGCTGCATGGGAGCTTTCTCTTCGTTGTGGTGTGAAGGCTTCTCAATGCGGTGGCTTCTCTTGCTGCAGAGCACGGGCTCTAGGCACGTGGGCTTCAGTAGTTGTGGTATGCAGGCTCAGTAGTTGTGGCACACGGGCTTAGTTGCTCTGTGGCATGTGGGATCTTCCCAGACCAGGGCTCGAACCCATGTTCCCTGCACTGGCAGGCGGAATCTTATCCACTGCGCCACCAGGGAAGCCCCTAGGATTTATTTTTAAATACATTTGTGAAGAGAAAAAAAGTTTGGGTGGGCATCAGAGAAAGAAAGAGTAGCCCTTGATGGTTTACTTTGCTATTTCCGCCTTTCTCCTATTCCCTCTAATTCTGTTTGAAGTGTTCCATAATAAAACATTAAAGATAGCAATCTTAAAACCAAAACAAAGGAAAAAAAAAAAGACTTTGTGATTTTTGCAAGTAGATGAATAAAAAATCTATTTAATTACTATTACTGTCAACATAGCACAGCTTTTGTTTTGACTTTTTTTTTTAAAAGAAGATGTTGGGGGTAGGAGTTTATTAATTAATTTATTTATTTTTGCTGTGTTGGGTCTTCGTTTCTGTGCTAGGGCTTTCTCTAGTTGTGGCAAGCGGGGGCCACTCTTCATTGTGGTGCGCGGGCCTCTCACTATCGCGGCCTCTCTTGTTGCGGAGCACAGGCTCCAGACGTGCAGGCTCAGTAGTTGTGGCTCACGGGCCTAGTTGCTCCGTGGCATGTGGGATCCTCCCAGACCAGGGCTCGAACCCGTGTCCCCTGCATTAGCAGGCAGATTCTCAACCACTGGGCCACCAGGGAAGCCCTGTTTTGACTTTTATAAATGTCTGGGTTTTAAAAACTCTACCATGTACCATGATCTACCCCATAGTGGTGTTTTGTCACACAAACCAAAATTTTCAGCCGTCTATATAAAAATAAAATATGACAGTAATTTTACTACTTCCTTTGTTCTGTGTAAAACATAGAATTTGTTTTACTATGTGCCTTCATTTTAGAACATCTTCTCTATTTATTCATATAATAAACATAATTCTTGATTATAGTAATTTGAAGATCATATTCACTGAGTCCAGTTTCTGGTTTAACTGGACGTATAATAGGGCAGAACTTTGAAAGTAAAAATAGAACGGCACATATTTTTATATTTCCTAAAGTTAAAGAGAAAAAAATGGGATGAGGAAAAATATAACTTGAAAAATTCGGTTAATTTAATATGCAGTCACTTCAACATAGTGTGTTGAAAATCCAATCAGACATTGGCATTTTCTGTAACAAATGTACTTTTAACACAACCTAATAAGTAGAGAGGAAGACAGTCTGCTAAAAGAATAATTTCATTTTTTTACTCAAGATAACTGCTACATCATAATGATGAAAGATTTTTTGTATGTATAAGACAAAGCTGAGCTATAATGAGGTTATTGGTTTTTTCTAGACCAGCAAATAAGTGAACTATAAGTAATGGGTTCCAATTTAGAGTTCTTTTTTTTTTTATGCTGAAAATAAGGACTTTGCAAGACTCTGATATATCTTTGAGTGCCTCTGCATGCTCTTCAGTCATTAGAAATGAATTTACAGGGGTTGAGGGGGAAGGGAGACTGAAGTTCTATTTATATTCTATAATGTAGTAACATTGTCATGAAACCCTGAGGCTAAACTTTCTAAGGAAAAAAATGTAAATAATAAATATTCTACAATGAATAAACTAGAAAAGAAACTAATCTCAAAAGAACCTAACTGACACTAAACCAAGTAAAGCAACTTCCTTAAAGAAAGACTTTTGTAGGACATTTAAATAAAGCAATGAGACAAAATGAAAGCACAGTAAAAACACATTTGATAATCAGAAGAAATACGGATTGAATGAGTTACCAGCTAGTTGTTCTATGGGATGGGAAATATTAACTTGTGCCGACTATATCCTGTTTGGCCATTTGAGATCTTTAGGTATATATTTCCAATGCCTGGAATTCATTTCTGTTGTCTTTAGTGCAGATGATATTTATACTCTCTAAATCAATTGCCTAATATAGTCTTATAGATTTAAAAATTTCATGTTTCAAAAGAGATTTGAAAGTGAGATTGGTTTTAACACTGTGTTATGAAAGACCGTTTTTAGAGATATTAGAGTGTTAACTATTCATATTCATATTAGAATTTGTCTGTGTTCTAACAAAAATTGATTTGAGGTAAAGGAATGTAAGGAAATACTGTGGGAGGTTTTCCATACGTGACATACTGCTTTATTTCTAGTATTAACATAGTTACTTGCAAACTGATACTGAATGTTCTTCTGACATTTCTAACATCTGTTAGGAGATAGTAGTGGTTATGGACTGGGGAAACAAATATTTATGGAATAATATCCAAATTTCTGAGAAGCATTAATATGTGCATACAGGAAAACGCTTATCTGAAATTTTCAGTAATTTTTAATAATAAAATATCAGGGTGGAATTTTTTTCTATTTTCAACTATGTATTTTCCTGAAAATCCAAGAGACCAAATGAGATTAAACTCAGCTTCGTACCTATTATTTAATTTATCTGCATGCTAGTCAGTGAAAATTGGAAAAAAAATCATGTTAAACAAAGCATGTTTCATCAAAAACTGTCAATGATAGAAAATGCCCATTACTTTTCTCTGTAGGTATGTGCTTATTTTATGATTACAGTTGCTTTTATTTCTATGAGTAAATTCATATTATTTTAAACTTTCCTATGTGTCTTTATCCACCGCAAGTATGAATTCTATATTTTATGAATGATATAGTCATCTTTTTCAATAGAAATATCTCTGCAAAAATTAAAATGTGTTCAGTAATAACTTATTGAATACTTACTATGTTTTAGGTATTATACCAGGTGCCAGTAATAAAAATATTTAATAGAGTTAGTTGTGTAAACAATACAATGTAATATAGCCTGTGAAAATATGCATTAACAGAAATATAAAAATGACGAGGTCCTGTTAAACACACAGGGATTAAATATGATGGAGGGAGGAGAAGAAATATTGCAGAATTCCAGAGAGGAGCAACATTTACAGTATGGAATTTGGCAGTATGTGCAAGGCAAATCAGTGTGAGACATGACTGGCTCATAGAGAATTCAGAGTGATTTCTAACCTACTGTCTAAGGGGAGTGGTAAAGTTAAAGCAAACATGATAATCTTTCTCAGTAGAGGGAGCTACAGGAACACTGTAGGAGGAAGAGGCTTGATATCAGCAAGACATGTGAGAACAACTGGCAGAGCCCAAACCATGGGTCCAGAATATGGTCCCTTTGTGACTTTCCAGCTTCAGACTGATGATAACCTTTCCGCAGCCCTCTCCACAAGGAAATCAGAATCCTCATGGGCTGTGCCATCTGAAGGTATCCTGGCCCCACCAATTTCCTGGAATCCACTGCATGCCCGCGCCAACAGTTGCTGATCCCCTTCTCCCCCAGCTTTGCCCTGGAGGTGGCTGGTTGCTTGCCAGGTACTCAGATCAGCTCCTTTCCTGCCAAACCAGCTGCTATCCAGTGAGCTGATCTGGTGTGGTCTGAACCCCTTCCAAGTTTATCCCTCTTTAGATACTTTTCCTCAGCCCTGGGGTACCATACAGAGTTTCCTGATATCTAATAGTTGCTCTTTTACCATAGTTAATTATGCTTTTATAAAATATCCCGTTTAGCCTTCTGTGTAGTTTTTTGTAGTCTTTTTCTCCTGATTAGACTCAGACTGACACATCGTTTTAATTTATTCTTCTCATTCACAAAGTATGGAAATTCACATGCTTCTCAAAGACAATTTATGAATGACCTCC